>NW_026512122.1:0-260372 GCF_027579735.1 Bombina bombina
TGCAGACAGGCCACAACATTTACTTCAGCAGATAACATTACACACAATAAAACAATGCAGTCCACCTTATCAATACTAGTCTGATTAGACAATGGGAAAGTTGATCACTAAACCTAATTAGAGCTAATCCCAGCAGACTTGTATGTAGAATAGGTTTCTTGAAGCTGAACAAAATTTAACTCTTAATGGCACACAATGAAACTGAACCAAGTGGGAGAAAGCCAGGGACAAGTCATTTCACAGGTCTGGGGACATAGTCTTAAAGGGGGCATTGTTCACCAGAGTCACAATATGTCCCCAGACGTTTCCCAAAGGGCCACACACACCCAACAAAAGTCAATATACTCTCAGGGGCACAATCTTCCAGGGGCCATAGTCATGAGGAAGGAGGCTGGCAAATAGGCTTCTCCAAAATCCAGGGAAGCAGGGCAACCTTCCATTTAAAGGGCCAGTCACAAATAGCAGTTTGTAACACCCCCCCTCCTCTCTCTCTCTCTCCTCCCTCTCCTCTCTCTCCCCTTTCTCTCCCCTCCTCTCTCTCTCTCTCCCCCTCTCTCTCTCCCCTCTCTCTCTCTCCCCCATCTCTTTTGTGCTCTCTCTCCCCCTCTTTTGCTCTCTCTCTCCTCCATCTATTTTGTGCTCTCTCTCTCCCCCTCTCTTTTGCTCTCTCTCTCTCCCCCCTCTCTTTTGTGCTCTCTCTCTGTCTCTCTCCCCCCTCTTTTGCTCTCTCTCTCTCTCTCCCCCCTCTCTTTTGCGCTCTCCCCCTCTATTTTGTGCTCTCTTCCCCCTCTCTTCGCGCTCTCTCCCCCCTCTCTTTTGAGCTCTCTCCCCCCTCTTTTATTCTCTCTCTCCCCCCTCTCTTTTGCGCTCTCCCCCTCTATTTTGTGCTCTCTTCCCCCTCTCTTTTGCTCTCTCCCCCCTCTCTTTTGTGCTCTCTCTCTGTCTCTCTCCCCCCTCTTTTGCTCGCTCTCTCACTCCCCCCTCTCTTTTGCGTGCTCTCTCTCCCCCCACTCTCTTTTGCATGCTCTCTCTCCCCCTCTCTTTTGCACTCTCTCTCTCCCCCTCTTTTGCGCTCTCCCTCTCCCCCTCTCTTTTGCGCTCTCTCTCCCCCTCTCTTTTGCTCTCTCTCCCCCATCTCTTTTGCGCTCTCTCCCTCCCCTCTCTCTCTCCCCCTCCTCTCTCTCTCCCTTCCCTCTCTCTCTCTCTCTCCCCCCCTCCTCTCTCTCTCTCTCCTCCCTCTCCTCTCTCTCCCCTTTCTCTCCCCTCCTCTCTCTCTCTCTCTCTCTCTCTCTCTCCCCCCTCTCTCTCTCCCCTCTCTCTCTCTCCCCCATCTCTTTTGTGCTCTCTCTCCCCCTCTTTTGCTCTCTCTCTCCTCCATCTATTTTGTGCTCTCTCCCCCTCTCTTTTGCTCTCTCTCTCTCCCCCCTCTCTTTTGTGCTCTCTCTCTGTCTCTCTCCCCCCTCTTTTGCTCTCTCTCTCCCCCCTCTCTTTTGCGCTCTCCCCCTCTATTTTGTGCTCTCTTCCCCCTCTCTTCGCGCTCTCTCCCCCCTCTCTTTTGAGCTCTCTCTCTCCCCATCTCTTTTGCGCTCTCTCTCCCCCTCTCTTTTGAGCTCTCTCTCTCCCCCTTCTCCTCTCTCTCTCCCCTCTCCTCTCTCTCTCCCCTCCTCTCTCTCTCTCCCCCCTCTCCTCTCTCTTTCCTTTCCTCTCTCTCCACTCCTCTCTCTCTATATCTCCCCCCTCTCTATCTCTCTCCACTCTCTATCTCGCCACCGTGCCCAACCACGCCCCCTTCACACCAGACCACGCCCCCTTCACGGTCATTTGCACCCGGCCATGCCCCCTTTACGTCAAACACGCCCCCCTCACGACCGGCCACGCCCACTTCTGCCGCAGATCAGCTAGGGAGTAGGACTCAAAGGCCAGGTGTGTTTGTCCTCGTGCTGTCTCTACTGCGCATGACAGCTTCGGACAAACACTTGGCCTTTTATATAATAGGACTGCTTTTTTTAAAAACTGAAGTATTTAAAACGAAAAAAAAGTTTGTTGTAGCTCAGTAGTATACACTATTTTAGAATAATTTATGTATATATTAATATAAAGTATACTCTTTATTTAAATGATAACTAGACTGCCTCTGGGCAGGCTTATTGACTAGTATACATATAATTACATAAATACATAAGTACACACATATAAACATATATATTTATACATACATATAATTACATAAATACATAAGTACACTCATATAAACATATATATACACATACATATAATTACATAAATACATAAATACACACATATAAACATATATATATACACATACATATTTAGACAAAAGCCCTTTGCCTGCCTTTTATTTTCCTAACACCTGAGACTTCATATCTTTCAGCCCTTGTAACTTTTTTGTGCAATTTTTTAAAAATATTTTTTATTAGATAGCGTTATTATAAGTGTAACTGTACTGTGTAATGTATATTTATTAGATGGTGTTGTAAGGTGTGTAACTGTACTGTGTAATGTATATTTATTAGATGGTGTTATTATGGTTGTAACTGTACTGTGTAATGTATATTTATTAGATGGTGTTATTAGGTGTATAACTGTACTGTGTAATGTATATTTATTAGATGGTGTTATTATCTGTGTAACTGTACTGTGTAATATATATTTATTAGATGGTGTTATTATGTGTGTAACTGTACTGTATAATGTATATTTATTAGATAGTGTTATTATGTGTGTAACTGTACTGTGTAATGTATATTTATTAGATGGTGTTATTATGTGTGTAACTGTACTGTGTAATGTATATTTATTAGATAGTGTTATTATGTGTGTAACTGTACTGTGTAATGTATATTTATTAGATAGTGTTATTATGTGTGTAACTGTACTGTGTAATGTATATTTATTTGAAAGTGTTATGTGTGTAACTGTACTGTGTAATGTATATTTATTAGATGGTGTTATTATAAGTGTAACTGTACTGTGTAATGTATATTTATTAGACAGTGTTATTATGTGTGTAACTGTTCTGTGTAATGTATATTTATTAGATAGTGTTATTATGTGTGTAACTGTACTGCGCAATGTAGATTTATTAGATGGTGTTATTATGTGTGTAACTGTACTGTGGAATGTATATTTATTAGATGGTGTTATTATGAGTGTAACTGTACTGTGTAATGTATATTTATTAGACAGTGTTATTTTGTGTGTAACTGTATTGTGTGATGTATATTTATTAGATGATGTTATTATATGTGTAACTGTACTGTGTAATGTATATTTATTAGACAGTGTTATTATGTATGTAGCTGTACTATGTAATGTATATTTATTAGACAGTGTTATTATGTGTGTAACTGTACTATGTAATGTATATTTATTAGACAGTGTTATTATGTATGTAACTGTACTGTGTAATGTATATTTATTAGATGATGTTATTATGTGTGTAACTGTACTATGTAATGTATATTTATTAGACAGTGTTATTATGTGTGTAACTCTACTGTGTAATGTATATTTATTAGATGATGTTATTATGTGTGTAACTGTACTGTGTAATGTATATTTATTAGATGGTGTTATTATGTGTGTAACTGTACTGTGTAATGTATATTTATTAGATGATGTTATTATGTGTGTAACTGTACTGTGTAATGTATATTTATTAGATGGTGTTATTATGTGTGTAACTGTACTGTGTAATGTATATTTATTAGATAGTGCTATTATGTGTGTAACTGTACTGTGTAATGTATATTTATTAGATCGTTATTATGTATGTAACTGTACTATGTAATGTATATTTATTAGATGGTGTTATTATGTGTGTAACTGTACTGTGTAATGTATATTTATTAGATGATGTTATTATGTGTGTAATTGTACTGTGTAATGTATATTTATTAGATGGTGTTATTATGTGTGTAACTGTACTGTGTAATGTATATTTATTAGATAGTGCTATTATGTGTGTAACTGTACTGTGTAATGTATATTTATTAGATCGTTATTATGTATGTAACTGTACTATGTAATGTATATTTATTAGATGGTGTTATTATGTGTGTAACTGTACTGTGTAATGTATATTTATTAGATGGTGTTATTATGTGTGTAACTGTACTGTGTAATGTATATTTATTAGATGGTGTTATTATGTGTGTAACTGTACTGTGTAATGTATATTTATTAGATAGTTTTATTATAAGTGTAACTGTACTGTGTAATGTATATTTATAAGATGGTGTTATTATGTGTGTAGCTGTACTGTGTAATGTATATTTATTAGATGGTGTTATTATGTGTGTAACTGTACTGTGTAATGTATATTTATTAGATGGTGTTATTATGAGTGTAACTGTAGTGTGAAATGTATATTTATTAGATAGCGTTATTATAAGTGTAACTGTACTGTGTAATGTATATTTATTAGATAGTGTTATTATGTGTGTTACTGTACTGTGTAATGTATATTTATTAGATGGTGTTATTATGTGTGTAACTGTACTGTGTAATGTATATTTATTAGATAGTGTTATTATGTGTGTAACTGTACTGTGTAATGTATATTTATTAGATGGTGTTATTATGTGTGTAACTGTACTGTGTAATGTATATTTATTAGATGGTGTTATTATGTGTGTAACTGTGCTGTGTAATGTATATTAATTAGATAGTCATATTATGTGTGTAACTGTACTGTGTAATGTATATTTATTAGATGGTGTTATTATGAGTGTAACTGTAGTGTGAAATGTATATTTATTAGATAGCGTTATTATAAGTGTAACTGTACTGTGTAATGTATATTTATTAGATAGTGTTATTATGTGTGTTACTGTACTGTGTAATGTATATTTATTAGATGGTGTTATTATGTGTGTAACTGTACTGTGTAATGTATATTTATTAGATAGTGTTATTATGTGTGTAACTGTACTGTGTAATGTATATTTATTAGATGGTGTTATTATGTGTGTAACTGTACTGTGTAATGTATATTTATTAGATAGTGTTATTATGTGTGTAACTGTACTGTGTAATGTATATTTATTAGATGGTGTTATTATGTGTGTAACTGTACTGTGTAATGTATATTTATTAGATGGTGTTATTATGTGTGTAACTGTACTGTGTAATGTATATTTATTAGACATATATTTATTAGACAGTGTTATTATGTGTGTAACTGTACTGTGTAATGTATTTTTATTAGATAGTGTTATTATGTCTGTAACTGTACTGTGTAATGTATATTTATTAGATAGTGTTATTATAAGTGTAACTGTACTGTGTAACATATATTTATTAGATAGTGTTATTATATGTGTAACTGTACTGTGTAAAGTATATTTATTAGATAGTGTTATTATGTGTGTAGCTGTACTGTGTAATGTATATTTATTAGATGTTGTTATTATGAGTGTAACTGTACTGTGTAATGTATATTTATTAGACAGTTTTAATATGAATGTAACTGTACTGTGTAATGTATATTTATTAGATGGTGTTATTATATGTGTAACTGTACTGTGTAATGTATATTTATTAGACAGTGTTATTATGTGTGTAATTTTACTGTGTAATGTATATTTATTAGATGGTGTTATTATGTGTGTAACTGTACTATGTAATGTATATTTATTAGATGGTGTTATTATGAGTGTAACTGTACTATGTAATGTATATTTATTAGATAGTGTTATTATGTGTAAAACTGTACTGTGTAATGTATATTTATTAGACAGTGTTATTACGTGTGCAATTGTATTGTGTAATGTATATTTATTAGATGGTGTTATTATGAGTGTAAATGTACTGTGTAATGTATATTTATTAGATAGTGCTATTATGTGTGTAACTGTACTGTGTAATGTATATTTATTAGATGGTGTTATGTGTGTAACTGTACTGTGTAATGTAGATTTATTAGATGGTGTTATTAGGTGTGTAACTGTACTGTGTAATGTATATTTATTAGATGGTGTTATTATGTGTGTATCTATACTTTGTAATATATATTTATTAGATTGTGTTATTAGGTGTGTAACTGTACTGTGTAATGTATACTATTAGATGATGTTATTATGTGTGTAACTGTACTGTGTAATGTATATTTTTTAGATGGTGTTATTATGAGTGTAAGTGTACTGTGTAATGTATATTTATTAGATGGTGTTATTAGGTGTGTAACTTTACTGTGTAATGTATATTTATTAGATAGTTTTATTATGAATGTAACTGTACTGTGTAATGTATGTTTATTAGATGGTGTTATTATGAGTGTAACTGTACTTTTCAATTTATTTTCAATGTATTTTGTAACACCTTTTTGTTTTGTAAAAATGTTAACCAGAGCTCTGAGGACGCGCTATCCCGACGCACATTAACTTAAATTGTGCTCCAGCGATTGCGTTTAATTTCAACTTGTAATATGAGCGCTAAAGGTGCAAACACTTGCGATAAACTTATTTTCGCTCACACATAATGGTAAGTGCTCCACTCGCTATCAGACACTTACATATATATATATAGCAAGCCGTCAACCGCAAATACACTAGAATTCTGCAGCGTAATTGTGGCGAGCCTGATTCAACCTAGTTATCAAAGCCTAAAGACCGGCAAAAGTTGAAATTTGTGACGTAACATACGATCCGCAGGTCTCAATTCGATGCAGATCGATGCTTACGTCATTACAGATGTTCCGAATATAAATTCGGCACTATCTGACAACTTTTGCAAGTTATCAAATTTCAAACAGGTACACTTGCCACTATTCCGGCCCAGCGTACCTTGTTTTTAATCTGCCACCCTGGAGGCCGTGGATGCCATAGGAATCAATGGGAGTTTGAAAGCAGCGAAAGTTTATGTTCAAAGCTGACAGATATCCCATTGATTTCTATGATAGAAAACCAGTAAAGTTTACACCTAACACCCTAACATAAGCCCCGAGTCTAAACACCCCTAACCTGCCGCCTCGACAACGCCGCAACCTACATAATGTTATTAACCCTTATTCCGATGCTCCTGGAGCCCACCGCAACTAAATAAATGTATTAACCGCTATCCTGACGCTCCCGGAACCCACCGCAACAAAATAAATGTATTAACCATATTCCGCCACTCCAGGAGTCCACCGCAAATAAATAAATGTATTAACCCCTATCTCACCGCTCCCGGAGACCGCCACAACTAAATAAATGTATTATCCCCTATCCCGCAGCTCCCGGACCCCGCCGCAACTGTAATAAAATTAACAACCCCTAAACCCCTGGCCTCCCACATCACTACCACGTACTAAACCTATTAACCCCTAAACCGCCAGCCCCCCACATCGCCATAAACTAAATTAAGCTATTAACCCCTAAACCTAACAAGCCGCTAACTTTACATTAAAATTACAACATCACTATCTTATAATAAATTAAAACTTACCTGTAGAATTAAAATAAACTATATTAAACTATTAGGCCTAGATTTGGAGTTTGGCGGTAGCCGTGAAAACCAGCGTTAGAGGCTCCTAACGCTGGTTTTAGGCTACCGCCGGTATTTGGAGTCAGTCAAAAAAGGGTCTAACGCTCACTTTTCAGCCGCGACTTTTCCATACCGCAGATCCCCTTACGTCAATTGCGTATCCTATATTTTCAATGGGATCTTTCTAACTCCGGTATTTAGAGTCGTGTCTGAAGTGAGCGTTAGAATTCTAACGACAAAACTCCAGCCGCAGAAAAAAGTCAGTAGTTAAGAGCTTTCTGGGCTAACGCCGGTTCATAAAGCTCTTAACTACTGTGCTCTAAAGTACACTAACACCCATAAACTACCTATGTACCCTTAAACCGAGGTCCCCCCACATCGCCGCCACTCGATTACATTTTTTAACCCCTAATCTGCTGACCGCCACCTACGTTATCCTTATGTACCCCTAAACTGCTGCCCCTAACACCGCCGACCCCTATATTATATTTATTAACCCCTAATCTGCCCCCCACAACGTCGCCGCCAGCTACCTACACTTATTAACCAGTAATCTGCCGAGCGGATCTCACCGCTACTATAATAAAGTTATTAACCCCTAATCCGCCTCACTACCGCCTCAATAACCCTATAATAAATAGTATTAACCCCTAATCTGCCCTCCCTAACATCGCCGACACCTAACTTCAATTATTAACCCCTAATCTGCCGACCGAATCTCGCCGCTATTCTAATAAATGGATTAACCCCTAAAGCTAAGTCTAACCCTAACACTAACACCCCCCTAAATGAAATATAATTTAAATCTAACTAAATAAATTAACTCTTATTAAATAAATTATTCCTATTTAAAGCTAAATACTTACCTGTAAAATAAATCCTAATATAGCTACAATATAAATTATGATTATATTATAGCTATTTTAGGATTAACATTTATTTTACAGGTAACTTTGTAATTATTTGAACCAGGTACAATAGCTATTAAATAGTTAAGAACTATTTAATAGCTAAAATAGTTAAAATAATTACAAAATTACCTGTAAAATAAATCCTAACCTAAATTACAATTAAACCTAACACTACACTATCAATAAATTAATTAAATTAAATACCTACAATTACCTACAATTAAACCTAACACTACACTATCAATACATTAATTAAATACAATATCTACAAATAAATACAATTAAATAAACTAACTAAAGTACAAAAAATAAAAAAGAACTAAGTTACAAAAAATAAAAAAATATTTACAAACATAAGAAAAATATTACAACAATTTTAAACTAATTACACCTACTCTAAGCCCCCTAATAAAATAACAAAACCCCCCAAAATAAAAAATGCCCTACCCTATTCTAAATTACTAAAGTTCAAAGCTCTTTTACCTTACCAGCCTTGAACAGGGCCCTTTGCGGGGCATGCCCCAAAGAATTCAGCTCTTTTGCCTGTAAAAAAAAACATACAATACCCCCCCCCAACATTACAACCCACCACCCACATACCCCTAATCTAACCCAAACCCCCCTTAAATAAACCTAAGGCTAAGCCCCTGAAGATCTTCCTACCTTGTCTTCACCATGCCAGGTATGACCGTCCGTTCCAGGCTCCGATATCTTCATCTAAGCCCAAGCGGGACTAGACATCCATCATCCGATGGCTGAAGAAGTCCAGAAGAGGCTCCAAAGTCTTCATCCTATCCGGGAAGAAGAGTAGATCCGGACCGGCAACCATCTTCTTCCAAGCGGCATATTTTATCTTCATCCGATGAGAACCGGCTCCATCTTGAAGACATCCACCGCGGACCCATCTTCTTCCGACGACGACTTCCCGACGAATGACGGTTCCTTTAAGGGACGTCATCCAAGATGGCGTCCCTCGAATTCCGATTGGCTGATAGGATTCTATCAGCCAATCGGAATTAAGGTAGGAAAATTCTGATTGGCTGATGGAATCAGCCAATCAGATTGAGCTCGCATTCTATTGGCTGATCGGAACAGCCAATAGAATTCGAGCTCAATCTGATTGAATCAGCCAATCTGATTGAATCAGCCAATCGGATTGAACTTGATTCTGATTGGCTGATTCCATCAGCCAATCAGAATTTTCCTACCTTAATTCCGATTGGCTGATAGAATCCTATCAGCCAATCGGAATTCGAGGGACGCCATCTTGGATGACGTCCCTTAAAGGAACCGTCATTCGTTGGGAAGTCATCGTCGGAAGAAGATGGGTCCGCGGTGGATGTCTTCAAGATGGAGCCGGTCCTCATCGGATGAAGATAGAAGGTGCCGCTTGGAAGAAGATGGTTACCGGTCCGGATCTACTCTTCTTCCCGGATAGGATGAAGACTTTGGAGCCTCTTCTGGACTTCTTCAGCCGTCGGATGATGGATGTCTAGCCCCCGCTTGGGCTTAGATGAAGATATCGGAGCCTGGAACGGACGGTCATACCTGGCATGGTGAAGATAAGGTAGGAAGATCTTCAGGGGATTAGTGTTAGGTTTATTTAAGGGGGGTTTGGGTTAGATTAGGGGTATGTGGGTGGTGGGTTGTAATGTTGGGGGGGGGGTATTGTATGTTTTTTTTAACAGGCAAAAGAGCTGAATTCTTTGGGGCATGCCCCGCAAAGGGCCCTGTTCAGGGCTGGTAAGGTAAAAGAGCTTTGAACTTTAGTAATTTAGAATAGGGTAGAGCATTTTTTATTTTGGGGGGCTTTGTTATTTTATTAGGGGGCTTAGAGTAGGTGTAATTAGTTTAAAATTGTTGTAATATTTTTCTCATGTTTGTAAATATTTTTTTATTTTTTGTAACTTAGTTCTTTTTTATTTTTTGTACTTTAGTTAGTTTATTTAATTGTATTTATTTGTAGATATTGTATTTAATTAATGTATTGATAGTGTAGTGTTAGGTTTAATTGTAGGTAATTGTAGGTATTTTATTTAATTAATTTATTGATAGTGTAGTGTTAGGTTTAATTGCAACTTAGGTTAGGATTTATTTTACAGGTAATTTTGTAATTATTTTAACTATTTTAGCTATTAAATAGTTCTTAACTATTTAATAGCTATTGTACCTGGTTAAAATAAATACAAAGTTACCTGTAAAATAAATATTAATCCTAAAATAGCTATAATATAATTATAATTTATATTGTAGCTATATTAAGGTTTATTTTACAGGTAAGTATTTAGCTTTAAATAGGAATAATTTATTTAATAAGAGTTAATTTATTTCGTTAGATTTAAATTATATTTAATTTAGGGGGGTGTTAGTGTTAGGGATAGACTTAGCTTTAGGGGTTAATCCATTTATTACAGTAGCGGCGAGATTCGGTTGGCAGATTAGGGGTTAATAATTTAAATTAGGTGTCGGCGATGTTAGGGAGGGCAGATTAGGGGTTTATACTATTTATTATAGGGTTATTGAGGCGGGAGTGAGGCGGATTAGGGGTTAATAACTTTATTATAGTAGCGGTGCGGTCCGCTCGGCAGATTAGGGGTTAATAAGTGTAGGCAGGTGGAGGCGACGTTGAGGGGGGCAGATTAGGGGTTAATAAATATAATATAGGGGTCGGCGGTGTTAGGGGCAGCAGATTAGGGGTACATAAGGATAACGTAGGTGGCGGCGCTTTGCGGTCGGCAGATTAGGGGTTAATTATTGTAGGTAGCTGGCGGCGACGTTGTGGGGGGCAGATTAGGGGTTAATTAATATAATATGGGGTCGGCGGTGTTAGGTGCAGCAGATTAGGGGTACATAGGGATAATGTAAGTAGCTGCGGTTTACGGAGCGGCAGATTAGGGGTTAAAAAAATATGCAGGTGTCAGCGATAGCGGGGGCGGAAGATTAGAGGTTAATAAGTGTAAGGCTAGGGGTGTGTAGACTCGGGGTACATGTTAGGGTGTTAGGTGCAGACGTAGGAAGTGTTTCCCCATAGAAAACAATGGGGCTGCGTTAGGAGCTGAACGCGGCTTTTTTGCAGGTGTTAGGTTTTTTTTCAGCTCAAACAGCCCCATTGTTTTCTATGGGGGAATCGTGCACGAGCACGTTTTTGAAGCTGGCCGCGTCAGTAAGCACCGCTGGTATCGAGAGTTGCAGTGGCGTTAAATTATGCTCTACGCTCCCTTTTTGGAGCCTAACGCACTGAAAACCCAGCCATTCTGTGAACTCTAAATCCCAGCGGTATTTAAAAGGTGCGGCCAGAAAAAAGCATGCGTAGCTAACGCACCCCTTTGGCCACAGAACTCTAAATCTAGGCGTAAGGCCTAGATTTAGAGTTGGGCGGTAGCCGTCAAAACCAGCGTTAGAGGCTCCTAACGCTGGTTTTGGGCTACCGCTGGTATTTAGAGTCAGTCATTAAAAGGTCTAACGCTCACTTTCCAGCCGCGACTTTTCCATACCGCAAATCCCCTTACGTCATTTGCGTATCCTATTTTTTCAATGGGATCTTTCTAACGCCGGTATTTAGAGTCGTGGCTGAAGTGAGCGTTAGAAATCTAACGACAAAACTCCAGCCGCAGAAAAAAGTCAGTAGTTAAGAGTAGTGATGTCGCGAACCGCCATTGAATTCAATAGGCAGGCGAACTTTAAAACCTACAAGGACTCTTTCTGGCCACAATAGTGAAGGAAAAGTTGTTTCAAGGGTACTAACACCTGGACTGTCGCATGCTGGAGGGGATCCCTGGCAAAACTCCCATAGAAAATTACATAGTTTATGCAGAGTCTGCTTTTAAGCCATAATGGGTCTAAATCAACTAACATTCCCAAAGTGGCTGTCTCAAAACATCCCGGACAGAAGATAGATTGATAGATAGGATAGATAGATATACATAGATTGATAGTTAGATAGAATCGATAGAAGAGAAATAGATATATTTGTTAGATATATAATTACCCTAATAAAGTCTAATAATTAAACATGCGTTCTTGGACCCAACTAGCTTGTGTTAATTAGTACTTTTCTTAGCACTTTAATCCCTGTTCCCCCCCCCCCTATCGGGGGTGTTCTATATGGCCTGCCAGATTACACTGAAAAATTATAATAATAAGACATGCGGTCTGCTACCTATTTTAACTAGGTTGTGTTTTAAGTACTACCATTCTTAGCACTTTAATCTCTGTAACTCCCCCTATTTGGTGAGGTCTATACGGCCTGGATGATTACCCATACAAAATATAATAATAAGACATCTGCTCTTGGTATGCGACCCATGGTAACTATGTTGTGTTAATTAGTAATGTCCTTCGCATTTTAATAGCTGTTACTCATACTCTATCGGTGGAGGTCTATATGGCCTGCATGATTACCCTTACAAAATATAACAACCAAACATATGCTCTGGGACCCATGGTAAGTAGGTTGTGTTAAGTAGTACTGTTCTTTGCAGTTTAATACCTGTTACAACACCAAATGGTGGCAGGTCTATCTGGCCTTCATGATTAGCTGCACCCAAACCCAAAAAAAAGCCGAGTGGTCTTAGACTAACACCCATGGCTAACTCGGTTGTTTCAATTAGTACTATTCTTAGCACTTTCGTCCCTGTTACGGGTGGTCTACATGGCCATCATGATTATCCGAACAAAATACTACAATCCAACCTTTGCTCAGTCTTCATAGGCCCTTCATTGTCTGTATTTTGATAGTACAGTTCTTATTATTTTTATAGCTGATACAACACTGAATGGTGGCAGCTCTATATGGCCTGCATGATTAGCCGCACCCAATACAAAAATAAATCCAAGCGGTCTTGGATTAACACCCATGGCTAACTCTGTTGTTTCAAGTAGTACTATTCTTAGCA
Source organism: Bombina bombina (assembly GCF_027579735.1). Taxonomy (NCBI): domain Eukaryota; kingdom Metazoa; phylum Chordata; class Amphibia; order Anura; family Bombinatoridae; genus Bombina; species Bombina bombina. The sequence goes on from NW_026512122.1 coordinate 13,295, forward strand.
CTTTCATCTCATCATCACTGTTACTTCCAGGACTCTCGGTGGTGGTCTACATGGTCATCATGATTAGCCTAACCAAATACTACAATCCAACCTTGGCTCAGTCTTCCTAAGGCCCTTCATTGGCTGTATTTTGGTAGTACTGTTCTTATTAGTTTAATAGCTGATACGACACCGAATGGTGGCAGCTCTATATGGCCTGCATGAATAGCCGCACCCAAAGCCAAAAAAAAGCCAAGCGGTTTTGCACTAACACCCATGGCTAACTCTGTTGTTTCAAGTTCTACTATTCTTAGCTCTTTCATCTCATCCCTGTTACTTCCAGGACTCTCGGTGTCAGGATTTGACTTTCATACTACCCCTTTAAGTCAAATCTCCTCCCCATTCTACTCCCTATAAAAGTTCCTTACTCCCAGTGTCCATTGCTTGATTATTGGATCACTGAAGGGAAGTACTATTTTCTCCCTTTACTTTTGTTCTCCTCCATCAAGCCTCAGTAAATTGTTTAAAGTTTACTAAATATAACTCCCTTTGTTCTCCTTCTAGTGTTTATTCCGGATACATTTGGATTACAAAGTATTTCACCTTTATATTGATTCCTAAAATTTCTACTTATATTTTTAGTCCTCAACAGCGCTGCAACTTACGCTGTGATCACAGTCAGTAACTGCTGACGTCACCCGCAAAACCCGACATCGAAGGATATGCTCACGCAGATCAGAGCAGCTGTGACTTCCGCGCTCAAACACTGGTCAGTACCCTGAATCTCACGTTGTTTACTGACAGTCTCCTGAAATATCTCCAAACACAATTCTATTACCGGATCACCGCAAAAGGTTTGACTCTGTAAAACTATCATGCATAGTATTCCGGTTGGCATGTACTTTAAACCTAACCATTCAGTAATAAGCCTGCGCAGTTTCTCATACTTACCACTCACACATTACATTCTTTTATTTTATCACATCTTCCATTTTACTTTCTGCCTCCGTTGTTTTGTCAATAACATCACACTAACATTATACTAATCCCATTTTCGTTATCTCTTCATATTTCTTTTTATCATTTTTATGTTATTTGCTTATTATTATTTGCTTTATTTGAATCTGTTATATAAAAGATCAGTCATACTTTTGTTTGTGAAGATAAAACAAACATTGTCAATACCACTATAAAAGAAAATCCATTTAGATTAATTTGCTTCCATTTATATTCTCAATATACTAGTTCTGTTTATTGGGAGATTATGGTAGCATACACTCAGTGAACTAGTGATAGATATAATAGCTTTTTTCTATCATAGACTGTCACAGAATAATCAAGCCTATAACAATTTTTTATTTTTTAACACTTATACAACTGAATGAGTTTACACTTACAATTTCAGATCTAACATGGATCCTGCTGAAATGACTAATCAAATCACTACTCTAAATCAGAAAGTAGAAATCCTAGCCCAAGGTTTAACTGAGTTAAAAAATGAGAATAGCACTCTTAAAAGAGTGATAAATGAGTTTATTACTCAAAAAACCAATGAGATGCCTGAACCTCAGGTAAATCTACCCTTACCTTTTTCTGGAGATCGCACTAAATTCCGCGAATATAAAAACGCATGTATTCTATTATTCTCATTAAAACCAAGGACATCATGGTCTTTGTTGTACTGTGCCAACAAAGACCATGATGTGGCTACCTGTCCTAATCTTCTACGTCAAAAGAAGGGTAAGCAGACATATAAATTTCATTCTGACCTTCCCACAACAACTTGTCATTTATCTATAACTTTATCTTTACAGTGGGACAACCAACAAGTTCAGAACGAAGCTATCGTTGATTCTGGTGCAGATGGCATCTTTATAGATGAATCAGTAGTACTAATAAATAAAATACCAATTATGCAGAAAACTTCTCCTGTTTTTGTGAGAGTCATAGATGGTACACAGATCTTAAAAGGTCCTATAACACACCACACCATACCACTTCTAACAATTACACCAGACGGTCATAAAGAATTTTTATCTTTTGATATCATTCCCAGTTCCATTCATCCTATAATCCTTGGTTTTCCATGGTTACAGAAACACAATCCATCAATAAATTGGGTACATAATATTATTAGTTTCAATTCACATTTCTGTCAAACAACATGCTTTCCATATGTTACAATTGGACAGATAACTTCAATATTACCTGAAGTTTATAAAGATTACACTGATGTATTTAATTTAAAAAATGCTGAAACACTTCCACCACATAGACATTTTGATTGTCCTATAGACACAAAACCTGGTGTTGAGGTACCATCTGGTAAGATATTTCCTCTTTCACAAAAAGAGTTAAAACACTTACGTGAATACTTAGATGAAAACCTGAGAAAGGGCTTTATTTCTCCATCATCATCACCAATAGCTTCAGCTATATTTTTTGTAACTAATAAAGATGGCACACTCAGACCGATCATTGACTATCGAGCTCTGAATGCTGTCACAATTAAAAATAGATACCCTTTACCACTCATCCCTGAAATTATTGAGCGACTCCAAGGCGCAACCATATTTACGAAATTAGATTTAAAGGGAGCTTATAATTTAATTAGAATGAGACCTGGGGATGAGTGGAAAACCGCTTTTAAAACAAGGTATGGCTTATTCCAGTATAATGTCATGCCATTTGGACTGACAAATGCCCCAGCAACGTTTCAATTCTTTATTAATGAGATTTTCAAAGAATTGATGGACATATGTGTTATCGTCTATCTTGACGACATTTTAATTTATTCAAAAACATTAGCAGATCATAAGAAACATGTTCGATGGGTCTTAGCTACATTAAGAGACCATAAGCTATACGCCAAAATGGAAAAATGTCAATTCCATAAAGACACAATAAAGTTCCTCGGTTACATTATATCCCCACAAGGAATACAAATGGATCAAGATAAATTAACTGCAATTGAAAATTGGCCCAAACCCACTACATTAAAATCTTTACAAAGATTTTTAGGGTTCACCAATTTCTACAGAAAATTTATCAATCAGTTTTCTACAATAGTTCAACCTCTTACTCAATTAACAGGTAAACAAAAATTCATATGGGATCAAAAGGCAGAGCAAGCTTTTCACAATTTAAAGAAAGAATTTACAAAAGCACCAATTCTAAGATTACCTGATCCAGATTTACCTTATATCCTAGAAGTAGATGCATCAAACGTAGGAATTGGAGCGATACTTTCCCAACAAAGAAAAAGTGATACAATCCATTTTCCTATTGCATATTTTTCCCGAAGGTTAACTCCTGCTGAACGAAACTATTCAGTGGGAGATAAGGAATTATTGGCAATGAAAGCCGCAATGGAACATTGGCGACACCTCCTTGAGGGTACCAAAGATCCATTTCAGGTATACACAGATCACAAGAATCTGCAATATCTTAAAAGAAATAAAACTCTATCATCCAGACAAGTAAGATGGGCACTGTATCTAGACCGTTTCAATTTTATCCTTACTTACATCCCAGGAACAAAAAATGTAAAGGCAGATGCTCTTTCTAGATCGTTTGAATCAAGGGAAGATGTTGAAAACTCAACTTTTATAATTCCATCTTCCAAAATAATTGGATTTGCAACCATTACTACAAGTGATTTGTTTCAAGCTCAACAAAGAGATAATGAAATTCCTCCCGTATGTACTGCAGACTCAGAAACAGGACTTTACATGTATAAAGAATTAATCTTTGTACCCTACTCTCTAAGAAATCAGATTATACAACAACATCATGAAACCCCCTTAGCGGGACATCCAGGTTTGGACAAAAGTCTTGAATTAATTAAACGAATGTATTGGTGGCCCCATATGAAAATGGACCTACATAACTACATCTCCAATTGTAAGATCTGCGCTACCAAAAAGAAAGATCACCATAAACCCTATGGTTTTTTGACTCCACTACCCATACCTCAGAAACCCTGGGATACAATTTCTCTAGATTTCATTGTTGATTTACCCCATTCCCAGGGACACAACACCATTATGGTAGTAGTTGATCACCTCACAAGATTGGCACATTTTATCCCAATGAAAAGAACTCCCACAGCCTATGTAACTGCTATAGCTTTTAAAGATCATGTCATTAAACTACATGGTTTACCCACGTCTATAGTGTCAGATCGAGGTACACAATTTACTTCTAAGTTTTGGAGATTTCTCTGTAAAACCTTGCAGATAACATTAAAATTTACTACAGCTTTCCATCCACAATCTAACGGTTTAACGGAAAGAGTCAATCAGATTCTTGAACAATATCTCAGATGTTTTATTTCTGATCACCAAGACAATTGGTATGACTTAATTTCGAATGCAGAATTTGCTTACAATAATTCAGTTAACAGTTCCACCAAAATCTCTCCCTTTTTTGCGACATATGGATACCACCCTCGTACATATCCCATGAATTTAACATGTCCCCACTCTCCATCGGTCTCTCATTACACAGACTCTCTGAAAGAAGTTACCATGAGTTTACAGGAACATCTGTTAAATGCCAAGAAGACTCAGAAATTCTATTTTGACAAAAAAAAGGAACCCTGCACCTACTTATAAATTGGATGATTTAGTCTGGTTATCCACGAAAAACATAAAATTACCGGTTCCCAGTAAGAAACTTGCTGATCAGTATATTGGACCTTTTCCAATAGTTAAGATCATAAATGAGAATGCTGTGACCTTACGTTTACCCTCTTCAATGCACATACATCCGTCTTTCCATGTTTCGCTTTTGAAACCATATTTGGGAAAGGATAAACCTTGCATTGACGACGTAACTATGTCAATTGCGGATCCTCTGGAATATGAGGTTGATGAAATTCTTGATTCCCGAAGACGTCGAAATACCCTCGAATATCTTGTTCACTGGAAAGGTTATGATTCAGATGAGAATTCCTGGATCCCTGTTCGGGATTTACATGCTCCTGAATTGTTGGCCGATTTCCATGCTACCTTTCCTACGAAGCCTGGATCTCGACTGCCTGGGGGGGCTTCTTGACAGGGGGGATCTGTCAGGATTTGACTTTCATACTACCCCTTTAAGTCAAATCTCCTCCCCATTCTACTCCCTATAAAAGTTCCTTACTCCCAGTGTCCATTGCTTGATTATTGGATCACTGAAGGGAAGTACTATTTTCTCCCTTTACTTTTGTTCTCCTCCATCAAGCCTCAGTAAATTGTTTAAAGTTTACTAAATATAACTTCCTTTGTTCTCCTTCTAGTGTTTATTCCGGATACATTTGGATTACAAAGTATTTCACCTTTATATTGATTCCTAAAATTTCTACTTATATTTTTAGTCCTCAACAGCGCTGCAACTTACGCTGTGATCACAGTCAGTAACTGCTGACGTCACCCGCAAAACCCGACATCGAAGGATACGCTCACGCAGATCAGAGCAGCTGTGACTTCCGCGCTCAAACACTGGTCAGTACCCTGAATCTCACGTTGTTTACTGACAGTCTCCTGAAATATCTCCAAACACAATTCTATTACCGGATCACCGCAAAAGGTTTGACTCTGTAAAACTATCATGCATAGTATTCCGGTTGGCATGTACTTTAAACCTAACCATTCAGTAATAAGCCTGCGCAGTTTCTCATACTTACCACTCACACATTACATTCTTTTATTTTATCACATCTTCCATTTTACTTTCTGCCTCCGTTGTTTTGTCAATAACATCACACTAACATTATACTAATTCCATTTTTGTTCATTCTCATTTCGTTATCTCTTCATATTTCTTTTTATCATTTTTATGTTATTTGCTTATTATTATTTGCTTTATTTGAATCTGTTATATAAAAGATCAGTCATACTTTTGTTTGTGAAGATAAAACAAACATTGTCAATACCACTATAAAAGAAAATCCATTTAGATTAAATTGCTTCCATTTATATTCTCAATATACTAGTTCTGTTTATTGGGAGATTATGGTAGCATACACTCAGTGAACTAGTGATAGATATAATAGCTTTTTCTATCATAGTCTGTCACACTCGGTGGTGGTCTACATGGCCATCATGATTAGCCTAACCAAATACTACAATCCAACCTTGGCTCAGTCTTCCTAAGGCTCTTCATTGGCTGTATTTTGGTAGTACTGTTCTTATTAGTTTAATAGCTGATACGACACCAAATGGTGGCAGCTCTATATGGCCTGCATGAATAGCCACACCCAAAGCCAAAAAAAAGCCAAGCGGTTTTGCACTAACACCCATGGCTAACTCTGTTGTTTCAAGTTCTACTATTCTTAGCTCTTTCATCTCATCCCTGTTACTTCCAGGACTCTCAGTGGTGGTGGTCTACATGGCCATCATGATTACCCTCACCAAAATATAACAACAATACGTGTGTGCAGGGAACCATGGTAAGCTTACTTCCTTTCGCAAAATCTAGTATAACAGTTGCAGGCAGAGTTTCTAACCCTGCATTATGGCTGCACCTCTCCCTAAAAGAGGCATGCGCTACAGAGTCTGTGGGCATGTATGCAAAGAGCTGGCCTGCCTAAAAAGAGGAGCAAGGCTGTACAGGTTGTTCTCCTTCAGCCGTTTTATACGCTGTTCCACGGCCATGACCCTCAACAACCACAACAGAATGAAACACCACATATGCCATCCTTTTGAACAACCGAGTACAGGTATGGCATTGATTTTAGTTACACAGCGATATTTATTATGAACCGTGAAATAGAAAACAAAAACATGATTGGACACCCAGTACAGTACAGGTCATTCTCCCTCTGCCTTTTTAGAATAGTGTTCCAGACCCCCAACAAAAACAACAGCAGGAAAGAGGACATATGGCATCCTTTTGAACAATAGATGACAGGTAAGGCATAGATTTTACAAAGCCATAGATAATTTTTTTGCAACTGTGAAATAAAAAAAAAACATTGATTGGACACCCAGAACACTTCTTTATCCTTAGGCCTTTTTATAAGAGGCTCCCGGAGCCTCAACTAAAACAACAGCATGAAAGAGGACATATGGCATCCTTGTGAACAATTGATTACAGTTAAGGCATTGATTTTAGAATCCCAGAGATGATTTATATGACCCGGGAAATAGAAAAAAACATTGATTAGACTCCCGTTACACTTATTTATCCTCAGGCCTTTTTAATAAGAGGGTCCCGGAGCCTCAACAAAACAACAGCATGAAAGAGGAGATATGTCATCCTTTTGAATAATAGATTACAGGAAAGGCATTGATTTTAGAAACCCAAAGATCATTATTTGCAACCGTGAAATAGAAAAAAACATTGATTAGACACCCGTTACACTTATTTATCCTCAGGCCTTTTTAATAAGAGGGTCCCGGAGCCTCAACCAAAACAACAGCATGAAAGAGGAGATATGTCATCCTTTAGAATAATAGATTACAAGAAAGGCATTGATTTTAGAATCCCAGAGATCATTTATATGACCCTTGAAATAGAAAAAAACATTCATTAGACACCCGTTACACTTATTTATCCTCAGGCATTTTTAATAAGAGGGTCCCGGTCCCAGAGCCTCAACCGAAACAACAGCATGAAAGAGGAGATATGCCATCCTTTTGAATAATAGATTACAGGAAAGGCATTGATTTTAGAAACCCACAGATCATTTATATGACCAGTGAAATAGAAAAAAACATTGATTAGACACCCGTTACACTTATTTATCCTCAGGCCTTTTTAATAAGAGGGTCCCGGAGCCTCAACCAAAACAACAGCATGAAAGAGGAGATATGTCATCCTTTTGAATAATAGATTACAGGAAAGGCATTGATTTTAGAATCCCAGAGATCATTTATATGACCCGTGAAATAGAAAAAAACATTGATTAGACAACCGTTACACTTATTTATCCTCTGGCCTTTTTAATTCGAGGGTCCCGGAGCCTCAACCGAAACAACAGCATGAAAGAGGAGATATGTCATCCTTTTGAATAATAGATTACAGGAAAGGCATTGATTTTAGAAACCCACAGATCATTATTTGCAACCGTGAAATAGAAAAAAACATTGATTAGACACCCGTTACACTTATTTATCCTCAGGCCTTTTTAATAAGAGGGTCCCGGGGGACCTTAACCAAAACAACAGCATGAAAGAGGAGATATGTCATCCTTTTGAATAAAAGATTACAGTAAAGGCATTGATTTTAGAAACCCACAGATCATTATTTGCAACCGTGAAATAGAAAAAAACATTGATTAGACACCCGTTACACTTATTTATCCTCAGGCTTTTTTTAATAAGAGGGTCCCGGAGCCTCAACCAAAACAACAGCATGAAAGAGGACATATGTCATCCTTTTGAATAATAGATTACAGGAAAGGCATTGATTTTAGAAACCCACAGATCATTATTTGCAACCGTGAAATAGAAAAAACATTGATTAGACACCCAGTACACTTATTTTTCCTCAGGCCTTTTTAATAAGACCCGGGAAATAGAAAAAAAACATTGATTAGACACCCGTTACACTTATTTATCCTTAGGCCTTTTTAATAAGAGGGTCCCGGAGCCTCAACCGAAACAACAGCATGAAAGAGGAGATATGTCATCCTTTTGAATAATAGATTAGACACCCAGTACACTTATTTTTCCTCAGGCCTTTTTAATAAGACCCGGGAAATAGAAAAAAACATTGATTAGACACCCGTTACACTTATTTATCCTCAGACCTTTTTAATAAGAGGGTCCCGGAGCCTCAACCGAAACAACAGCATGAAAGAGGAGATATGTCATCCTTTTGAATAATAGATTACAGGAAAGGCATTGATTTTAGAAACCCACAGATCATTATTTGCAACCGTGAAATAGAAAAAAACATTGATTAGACACCCGTTACACTTATTTATCCTCAGGCCTTTTTAATAAGAGGGTCCCGGAGCCTCAACCAAAACAACAGCATGAAAGAGGAGATATGTCATCCTTTTGAATAATAGATTACAGGAAAGGCATTGATTTTAGAATCCCAGAGATCATTTATATGACCCTTGAAATAGAAAAAAACATTCATTAGACACACGTTACACTTATTTATCCTCAGGCATTTTTAATAAGAGGGTCCCGGAGCCTCAACCGAAACAACAGCATGAAAGAGGAGATATGTCATCCTTTTGAAACCCACAGATCATTATTTGCAACCGTGAAATAGAAAAAAACATTGATTAGACACCCGTTACACTTATTTATCCTCAGGCCTTTTTAATACGAGGGTCCCGGAGCCTCAACCGAAACAACAGCATGAAAGAGGACATATGTCATCCTTTTGAATAATAGATTACAAGAAAGGCATTGATTTTAGAAACCCACAGATCATTATTTGCAACCGTGAAATAGAAAAAAACATTAATTAGACACCCGTTACACTTATTTATCCTCAGGCCTTTTTTAATAAGAGGGTCCCGGAGCCTCAACCGAAGCAACAGCATGAAAGAGGACATATGTCATCCTTTTGAATAATAGATTACAGGAAAGGCATTGATTTTAGAAACCCACAGATCATTATTTGCAACCGTGAAATAGAAAAAAACATTGATTAGACACCCAGTACACTTATTTTTCCTCAGGCCTTTTTAATAAGAGGGTCCCGGAGCCTCAACCAAAACAACAGCATGAAAGAGGAGATATGTCATCCTTTTGAATAATAGATTACAGGAAAGGCATTGATTTTAGAATCCCAGAGATCATTTCTATGACCCTTGAAATAGAAAAAAACATTCATTAGACACACGTTACACTTATTTATCCTTAGGCCTTTTTAATAAGAGGGTCCCGGAGCCTCAACCGAAACAACAGCATGAAAGAGGAGATATGTCATCCTTTTGAATAATAGATTAGACACCCAGTACACTTATTTTTCCTCAGGCCTTTTTAATAAGACCCGGGAAATAGAAAAAAACATTGATTAGACACCCGTTACACTTATTTATCCTCAGACCTTTTTAATAAGAGGGTCCCGGAGCCTCAACCGAAACAACAGCATGAAAGAGGAGATATGTCATCCTTTTGAATAATAGATTACAGGAAAGGCATTGATTTTAGAAACCCACAGATCATTATTTGCAACCGTGAAATAGAAAAAAACATTGATTAGACACCCGTTACACTTATTTATCCTCAGGCCTTTTTAATAAGAGGGTCCCGGAGCCTCAACCAAAACAACAGCATGAAAGAGGAGATATGTCATCCTTTTGAATAATAGATTACAGGAAAGGCATTGATTTTAGAATCCCAGAGATCATTTATATGACCCTTGAAATAGAAAAAAACATTCATTAGACACACGTTACACTTATTTATCCTCAGGCATTTTTAATAAGAGGGTCCCGGAGCCTCAACCGAAACAACAGCATGAAAGAGGAGATATGTCATCCTTTTGAAACCCACAGATCATTATTTGCAACCGTGAAATAGAAAAAAACATTGATTAGACACCCGTTACACTTATTTATCCTCAGGCCTTTTTAATACGAGGGTCCCGGAGCCTCAACCGAAACAACAGCATGAAAGAGGACATATGTCATCCTTTTGAATAATAGATTACAAGAAAGGCATTGATTTTAGAAACCCACAGATCATTATTTGCAACCGTGAAATAGAAAAAAACATTGATTAGACACCCGTTACACTTATTTATCCTCAGGCCTTTTTTAATAAGAGGGTCCCGTAGCCTCAACCGAAGCAACAGCATGAAAGAGGACATATGTCATCCTTTTGAATAATAGATTACAGAAAAGGCATTGATTTTAGAAACCCACAGATCATTATTTGCAACCGTGAAATAGAAAAAAACATTGATTAGACACCCAGTACACTTATTTTTCCTCAGGCCTTTTTAATAAGACCCTGGAAATAGAAAAAAACATTGATTAGACACCCGTTACACTTATTTATCCTCAGGCCTTTTTAATAAGAGGGTCCCGGAGCCTCAACCGAAACAACAGCATGAAAGAGGAGATATGTCATCCTTTTGAATAATAGATTACAGGAAAGGCATTGATTTTAGAAACCCACAGATCATTATTTGCAACTGTGAAATAGAAAAAAACATTGATTAGACACCCGTTACACTTATTTATCCTCAGGCCTTTTTAATAAGACCCGGGAAATAGAAAAAAACATTGATTAGACACCCAGTACACTTATTTATCCTCAGGCCTTTTTAATAAGAGGGTCCCGGAGCCTCAACCGAAAAAACAGCATGAAAGAGGAGATATGTCATCCTTTTGAATAATAGATTACAGGAAAGGCATTGATTTTAGAAACCCACAGATCATTATTTGCAACCGTGAAATAGAAAAAAACATTGATTAGACACCCGTTACACTTATTTATCCTCAGGCCTTTTTAATACGAGGGTCCCGGAGCCTCAACCGAAACAACAGCATGAAAGAGGACATATGTCATCCTTTTGAATAATAGATTACAAGAAAGGCATTGATTTTAGAAACCCACAGATCATTATTTGCAACCGTGAAATAGAAAAAAACATTGATTAGACACCCGTTACACTTATTTATCCTCAGGCCTTTTTAATAAGACCCGGGAAATAGAAAAAAACATTGATTAGACACCCGTTACACTTATTTATCCTCAGGCCTTTATAATAAGAGGGTCCCGGAGCCTCAACCGAAACAACAGCATGAAAGAGGAGATATGTCATCCTTTTGAATAATAGATTACAGGAAAGGCATTGATTTTAGAAACCCATAGATCATTATTTGCAACCGTGAAATAGAAAAAAACATTGATTAGACACCCGTTACACTTATTTATCCTCAGGCCTTTTTAATACGAGGGTCCCGGAGCCTCAACCGAAACAACAGCATGAAAGAGGAGATATGTCATCCTTTTGAATAATAGATTACAGGAAAGGCATTGATTTTACAATCCCAGAGATCATTTATATGACCCGGGAAATAGAAAAAAACATTGATTAGACACCCGTTACACTTATTTATCATCAGGCCTTTTTAATAAGAGGGTCTCGGAGCCTCAACCGAAACAACAGCATGAAAGAGGATATATGTCATCCTTTTGAATAATAGATTACAGGAAAGGCATTGATTTTAGAATCCCAGAGATCATTTATATGACCCGGGAAATAGAAAAAAACATTGATTAGACACCCGTTACACTTATTTATCATCAGGCCTATTTAATAAGAGGGTCCCGGAGCCTCAACCGAAACAACAGCATGAAAAAGGAGATATGTCATCCTTTTGAATAATAGATTACAGGAAAGGCAGTGATTTTAGAATCCCAGAGATCATTTATATGACCCTTTGAAATAGAAAAAAACATTCATTAGACACCCGTTACACTTATTTATCCTCAGGCCTTTTTAATAAGAGGGTCCCGGAGCCTCAACCAAAACAACAGCATGAAAGAGGAGATATGTCATCCTTTTGAATAATAGATTACAGGAAAGGCATTGATTTTAGAATCCCAGAGATCATTTATATGACCCGGGAAATAGAAAAAAACATTGATTAGACACCCGTTACACTTATTTATCCTCAGGCCTTTTTATTACGAGGGTCCCGGGGCCTCAACCGAAACAACAGCATGAAAGAGGACATATGTCATCCTTTTGAATAATAGATTACAGGAAAGGCATTGATTTTAGAATCCCAGAGATCATTTATATGACCCGGGAAATAGAAAAAAACATTGATTAGACACCCGTTACACTTATTTTTCCTCAGGCCTTTTTAATAAGACCCTGGAAATAGAAAAAAACATTGATTAGACACCCGTTACACTTATTTATCCTCAGGCCTTTTTAATAAGAGGGTCCCGGAGCCTCAACCGAAACAACAGCATGAAAGAGGACATATGTCATCCTTTTGAATAATAGATTACAGGAAAGGCATAGATTTTAGAAACCCACAGATCATTATTTGCAACCGTGAAATAGAAAAAAACATTGATTAGACACCCGTTACACTTATTTATCCTCAGGCCTTTTTAATAAGACCCGGGAAATAGAAAAAAACATTGATTAGACACCCAGTACACTTATTTATCCTCAGGCCTTTTTAATAAGAGGGTCCCAGGGCCTCAACCGAAAAAACAGCATGAAAGAGGACATATGTCATCCTTTTGAATAATAGATTACAGGAAAGGCATTGATTTTAGAAACCCACAGATCATTATTTGCAACCGTGAAATAGAAAAAAACATTGATTAGACACCCGTTACACTTATTTATCCTCAGGCCTTTTTAATACGAGGGTCCCGGAGCCTCAACCGAAACAACAGCATGAAAGAGGACATATGTCATCCTTTTGAATAATAGATTACAAGAAAGGCATTGATTTTAGAAACCCACAGATCATTATTTGCAACCGTGAAATAGAAAAAAACATTGATTAGACACCCGTTACACTTATTTATCCTCAGGCCTTTTTAATAAGACCCGGGAAATAGAAAAAAACATTGATTAGACACCCGTTACACTTATTTATCCTCAGGCCTTTTTAATAAGAGGGTCCCGGAGCCTCAACCGAAACAACAGCATGAAAGAGGAGATATGTCATCCTTTTGAATAATAGATTACAGGAAAGGCATTGATTTTAGAAACCCACAGATCATTATTTGCAACCATGAAATAGAAAAAAACATTGATTAGACACCCGTTACACTTATTTATCCTCAGGCCTTTTTAATACGAGGGTCCCAGAGCCTCAACCGAAACAACAGCATGAAAGAGGACATATGTCATCCTTTTGAATAATAGATTACAAGAAAGGCATTGATTTTAGAAACCCACAGATCATTATTTGCAACCGTGAAATAGAAAAAAACATTGATTAGACGCCCGTTACACTTATTTATCCTCAGGCCTTTTTTAATAAGAGGGTCCTGGAGCCTCAACCGAAACAACAGCATGAAAGAGGAGATATGTCATCCTTTTGAATAATAGATTACAGGAAAGGCATTGATTTTACAATCCCAGAGATCATTTATATGACCCGGGTAATAGAAAAAAACATTGATTAGACACCCGTTACACTTATTTATCATCAGGCCTTTTTAATAAGAGGGTCCCGAAGCCTCAACCAAAACAACAGCATGAAAGAGGATATATGTCATCCTTTTGAATAATAGATTACAGGAAAGGCATTGATTTTAGAATCCCAGAGATCATTTATATGACCCGGGAAATAGAAAAAAACATTGATTAGACACCCGTTACACTTATTTATCATCAGGCCTTTTTAATAAGAGGGTCCCAGAGCCTCAACCGAAACAACAGCATGAAAGAGGAGATATGTCATCCTTTTGAATAATAGATTACAGGAAAGGCAGTGATTTTAGAATCCCAGAGATCATTTATATGACCCTTTGAAATAGAAAAAAACATTCATTAGACACCCATTACACTTATTTATCCTCAGGCATTTTTAATAAGAGGGTCCCGGAGCCTTAACCGAAACAACAGCATGAAAGAGGAGATATATCAAGCTTTTGAATAATAGATTACAGGAAAGGCATTGATTTTAGAAACCCACAGATCATTTATATGACTCATGAAATAGAAAAAAACATTGATTAGACACCCGTGACACTTATTTATCCTCAGGCCTTTTTAATAAGGGGGTCCCAGAGCCTCAACCAAAACAACAGCATGAAAGAGGAGATATGTCATCCTTTTGAATAATAGATTACAGGAAAGGCATTGATTTTAGAATCCCAGAGATCATTTATATAACCCGGGAAATAGAAAAAAACATTGATTAGACACCCGTTACACTTATTTATCCTCAGGCCTTTTTATTACGAGGGTCCCGGGGCCTCAACCGAAACAACAGCATGAAAGAGGACATATGTCATCCTTTTGAATAATAGATTACAGGAAAGGCATTGATTTTAGAAACCCACAGATCATTTATATGACTCGTGAAATAGAAAAAAACATTGATTAGACACCCGTTACACTTATTTATCCTCAGGCTTTTTTAATAAGAGGGTCCCGGAGCCTCAACCAAAACAACAGCATGAAAGAGGAGATATGTCATCCTTTTGAATAATAGATTACAGGAAAGGCATTGATTTTAGAATCCCAGAGATCATTTATATGACCCGGGAAATAGAAAAAAACATTGATTAGACCCCCCTTACACTTATTTATCCTCAGGCCTTTTTATTACGAGGGTCCCGGTGCCTCAACCGAATCAACAGCATGAAAGAGGACATATGTCATCCTTTTGAATAATAGATTACAAGAAAGGCATTGATTTTAGATACCCACAGATCATTATTTGCAACCGTGAAATAGAAAAAAACATTGATTAGACACCCGTTACACTTATTTATCCTCAGGCCTTTTTAATACGAGGGTCCCGGAGCCTCAACCGAAACAACAGCATGAAAGAGGACATATGTCATCCTTTTGAATAATAGATTACAGGAAAGGCATTGATTTTAGAAACCCGGGGATAATTTGTTCCAACCGTGAAATCTAAAAAAACATAGATTAGACACCCAGTACACTTCTTTATCCTTAGGCCTTTTTAGCAGAGGCTCCAGGACCCTCAACAAAACCAGCAGCAGGAAACAGGACATATGGCATACTTTTGTAAATTAGATTACAGGAAATGCATTGATTTTAGAAACACAGAGATCAGTTATATGACCCGGGAAATAGAAAAACACATTGATTGGACACCCAGTACACTTCTTTATCCTTAGGCCTTTTTATAACAGTGTCCTGGAGCCTCAACAGAAACAACAGCATGAAAGAGGACATATGGCATCCTTTTGAAAAATAGATTACAGGAAAGGCATTGATTTTAGAAACACAGAGAAAATTTGTTACAACCGGGAAATCTAAAAAAACATTGAATAGACACCCAGTACACTTATTTATCCTTAGGCCTTTTTAGCAGAGGCTCCAGGACACTCAACAAAACCAGCAGTAGGAAAGAGGACATATGGCATCCTTTGTGAAAAAAAGATTATAGGAAAGGCATTGATTTTAGAAACCCGGGGATAATTTGTTGCAACCGTGAATTTGAATAAAAAAAATGATTGGATGGACACCCAGTACAATTCTTTCTCCTTAGGCCTTTTTATAAGAGGGTCCAGGACCCTCAAACAAAACACCAGCAGGAAAGAGGACATATGGCATCCTTTTGAACAATAGAGTACAGGAAAGGCATTGATTTTAGAAACCCAGAGATAATTTTTTTGCAAATGGAAATTTGAATAAAAAAAAATGATTTGATGGACACCCAGTGCACTTCTTTCTCCTTACTTAGGCCTTTTTATAAGAGGGTCCTGGACCCTCAAAAAAAACACCAGCAGGAAAGAGGACGTATGGCATCCTTTTGAACAATAGAGTACAGGTACAGCATTGATTTTACAAAACCAGAGATCATTTTGGTCAATTGTTAAATAGAAAAAAAAAAAAAGTGGACACCCAGTACACCTCTTTCTCCTTAGGCCTTTTTATAAGAGGGTCCTGGACCCTCAAAAAAAACACCAGCAGGAAAGAGGACGTATGGCATCCTTTTGAACAATAGAGTACAGGTACAGCATTGATTTTACAAAACCAGAGATCATTTTGGTCAATTGTTAAATAGAAAAAAAAAATGAGTGGACACCCAGTACACCTCTTTCTCCTTAGGCCTTTTTATAAGAGGGTCCTGGACCCTCAAAAAAAACACCAGCAGGAAAGAGGACGTATGGCATCCTTTTGAACAATAGAGTACAGGTACAGCATTGATTTTACAAAACAAGAGGTCATTTTGGTCAATTGTTAAATAGAATAAAAAAATGAGTGGACACCCAGTACACCTCTTTCTCCTTAGGCCTTTTTATAAGAGGGTCCTGGACCCTCAAAAAAAACACCAGCAGGAAAGAGGACGTATGGCATTCTTTTGAATAATAGAGTACAGGTACAGCATTAATTTTACAAACCCAGAGATAATTTTGGTCTAATGTGAAATAGAAAAAAAATGAGTGGACACCCAGTACACCTCTTTCTCCTTAGGCATTTTTATAAGAGGGTCCAGGACCCTCAAACTAAATACCAGCAGGAAAGAGAACATATGGCATACTTTGGAACAATAGAGTACTGGTACGGCATTGATTTGTGAAACCCACAGATAATTGTTTGTAAAAGTGAAATAGCCCCAAAAATCATGCTTGGACTCCCACTCCAGGTCGTTCTCCTTCAGCTTTTTTATAAGAGGGTCCAGCACCCTCAACAGAAACAACTGCAGGAAACACCACCACATATGCCATCCTTTTGCACAAGCGAGTACAGGTATGGCATCCATTTTAGAAACCCAGAGATAATTGAGAGGAACCAGGAACATTTTTCTAAAAACTGTATGGGGCACCCATTACAGGTCGTTCTCCTTCAGCCTTTTTATATCATGGGCCACGACCCGCAACAGGCACAACAGCATGAAAAACCACATATGCCACCCTTTTGCACAATAGAGTACAGGTATGGCATAGATGGAGCACGGAGATAATTTAGAGCAACCAAGAGATGGATAAAGATGCTTGGTCGGTCCTACTCTTTCAAATTTGTGGCATTTTGCGTTCAATTTAATGGTCCACCAGATATGAGTGGTGTGTTAAGTTGTACAATTCGTAACAGCTTAATCACTAGTGTTATGTGCCTTATTTTTTTTATTTGAGTTTTGTACCCACAGAGCTGCAGCAGAGGCCAGAAAAATTTGGAATGTACAAATGACTGAAAAATTGGGGTATTGTTGTAGCAACTGCTGTAGCAGCGGCCAGAAAAATCGATGTTTGTAAAACATTTATAAAGTGCCCTAAAAGCTTGTGGCTTGAACACTACTTGTTGGCGGATAAGTCAAGCAAGTCCTCCGGCTTTATAACAAAACAAAAAAAAGGCCAGCCTGTGTACCAGTTGTAGCCCAAGCCAGCTCATCTCATCATCAGGACTTTTTTATTCAAATGTATCGCCCAATGTCAGTCCCTTCGGGATCCAGCCCTCATTCATTTTTATAAAAGTGAGATAGTCAAGGCTTTTTTGACCTAGGCGACTTCTCTTCTCAGTGACAAAACCTCCTGCTGCACTAAAAGTCCTTTCGGACAGGACACTTGAAGCGGGGCAGGCCAGAAGTTCCATTGCAAATTGGGATAGCTCAGGCCACAAGTCCAGCCTGCACACCCAGTAGTCAAGGGGTCCATCGCTCCTGAGAGTGTCGAGATCCGCAGTTAAAGCTAGGTAGTCTGCTACCTGTCGGTTGAGTCTTTCTCTAAGGCTGGATCCCGAAACGCTCTGATGGTGCATGGGAGGATTAATTTAATCTCTTCCCCTGTTACATTCCCGTGGTGCTGTGACATCACCCTTATACGCTGTGTAAAGCATAGTTTTTAATTTATTATGAAAATGCTCCATCCTTTCCGACTTGCGGGAATTTGGTAACATTTCAGGCACTTTATTCTTATACGGGGGGTCGAGGAGCGTGGACACCCAGTACAGGTCCTTCTCCTTCAGCTTTTTTATACGAGGGTCCCTCAACAGGCACGACAGCATGAAAGAACCCATTTGAACAAGGTTGGATGCTGATCTAATCATGTCGCGTTCCTCCTCCTCACTGATCTCACTGATGGTATCTTCTTCCCCCCAGCCACGTACAACACCACGGGTACCAGAGAGGTGACAACAACGAGCACCCTGGGATGACTGTTGTGCTCGGTCTTCCTCCTCCTCATCCTCCTCAAAGCCACATTCCTCCTCTGACTCCTATTCCTCACAATCCTCTTCCTGCGTTGCCGCAGGTCCAGCAAGCAATGCTGATTCGGCTGTCTGCAGGGGTGATGGACACCACAACTCTCCCGCTTCCTCTTCACGCTCATCTACTGCCTGATCCAGCACTCTTCGCAGGGCACGCTCCAGGAAGAAAACAAATGGTATGATGTCACTGATGGTGCCTTCGGTGCGACTGACAAGGTTTGTCACCTCCTCAAAAGGACGCTTGAGCCTACAGGCATTGCGCATGAGTGTCCAGTAATTTGGAAAAAATATCCCCAGCTCCCCAGAGGCTGGCCTAGCATCCCGGTCATACAAATACTCATTAACAGCTTTTTCTTGTTGGAGCAGACGGTCAAACATTAGGAGTGTTGAATTCCACCGTGTCGGGCTGTCGCAAATCAAACGCCTCACTGGCAGGTTGTTTCGACGCTGGATATCGGACAAGTGCGCCATGGCCGTGTAGGAACGCCTGAAATGGCTACACACCTTCCTGGCCTGCTTCAGGACGTCCTGTAAGCCTGGGTACTTATGGACAAATCGTTGTACAATTAAATTACACACATGTGCCATGCACGGCACATGTGTCAACTTGCCCAATTTCAATGCCGCCACCAAATTACTTCCATTGTCAGAAACAACCTTGCCAATCTCCAGTTGGTGCGGAGTCAGCCACTGATCCACCTGTGCGTTCAGGGCGGTCAGGAGTGCTGGTGCGGTGTGACTCTCCGCTTTCAGGCAAGTCAACCCCAAGACGGCGTGACACTGCCGTACCCGGGATGTAGCATAGTACCTGGGGAGCTGGGGGGGGTGCCATAGATGTGGAGCAAGACGCAGAAGTTGAAGAGGACTCAGCCGAGGAAGAGGTTATGGAAGAGGATGGAGTAGGAGGAGTAGAGGAGGTAGCAGCAGGCCTGCCTGCAAGTCGTAGCGGTGTCACCAACTCTTCTGCAGAGCCACGCATTCCATGCTTGTCAGCCGTCAGCAGGTTTACCCAATGCGCAGTGTAGGTGATATACCTGCCCTGACCATGCTTTGCAGACCAGCTATCCGTGGTCATATGGACCCTTGCCCCAACGCTGTGTGCCAGACATGCCATAACTTCCTTTCTCACAACAGAGTACAGGTTTGGGATTGCCTTTTGTGAAAATAAATTTCTGCCAGGTACCTTCCACTGTGGTGTCCCAATAGATACAAATTTTTTTAAAGCATCAGACTCCACCAGCTTGTATGGTAAAAGCTGGCGGGCTAAGAGTTCAGACAAGCCAGCTGTCAGATGCCGGGCAAGGGGGTGACTTTGAGAAATTGGCTTCTTACGCTCAAACATGTCCTTGACAGACACCTGACTGTGGGCAGATGACCAGGAACTGCTACGTAAGAGAGACTGAGTGGAGGATGGTTGAGAGGGGGCAAGGAGGACAGCACTGGTTGACGTGGCTGAAGATGCTGGAGCAGGAGGAGGAGGGCGGCTTTCACTTTGTGTGCTGCTTCTACTCATGTGTTCTTCCCATCGGCCTTTGTGATGGGAGACCATGTGCTTTTGCAAAGCAGTTGTACCTAGGTGGCTGTTGGACTTCCCACGACTCAGTTTCTTTTGGCACAGGTTGCAAATGGCATCGCTGTTGTCAGAGGCAGACACACAAAAAAAATGCCACACTGCTGAGCTCTGCGATGACGGCATTCTGGTGGTGGCAACAGCATGCGTTGATGGGCGTCGGCGTGCTGTCTTGCTGACCCCTGGTGATGATGCATGCTGTCTGACTGTGCCACTAGCTCCTTGAGATGACCTCCCCGTGCTTCCAAATCGTCTCCTCCTCCTCTCTGTCTCCCCATCTGAACTTTCCCCCTCTTCTTCTTCTCTTCTAGCAGGCACCCATGTGACATCCACCGACACATCATCATCAACCGCTTCACTTGTATCTGAAACATCAAGAAAGGAAGCAGCAACGGGTACAACATCATCATCATCATCATCATCATCACACCGTACCTCCATGTTGGTAATGCTGCCTGACTGAGACTGATCACTATTATCTACATCCTCTGTCAATGATGGTTGCGCATGACTCATTTCTTCCAAATGATGTGTCAATAACTCCTGTGACAGATCAAGTGAAGTGGCTGTGGTGCTAGTGTTGGTGGTGGCGACAGGCGGCGGAGTGGCACTGGTCACTTGAGACCTGCCCAAAGCACAACTGGACTTAGATGGTGCGTCAAGGTTAGGAGGACTAGCAGCGGAAGCTGAAGAAGATTGGGTGTCCTGTGTTAGCCATTCAACTAGGTCCTCCTCAGAAGTTTTTGCGTCCCCCCTGGCACCCGGCGTCTGAACAATGTGCATATTTGTAGGGTCTAAAGGAATCACAGCACCACGACCACGTCCACGGAACCTGCGGGGTGGCCTGCCTCTGCCTGTCATTTTTTTTTAAATGGACACTAACAATACTATTACACCAATTGAGTGGTGGCACTGTAAAAGTGGGCACAGTATACGCTGTGAGACTGACAACAACAAAAAATACAGATGTTTTAAAAATCACAAATTGTTAATTTTTTAAAATATTACAATTTACAAGTACTGTGGCAACAAATATGATTGTTTGGCACTATTTGGCAAATGGGCCTGTCTGGCACACACGCTGGGAGAAAGGAAACTGCAATTTAAGGGCACTAGTAGACTGCAGATTGACAGTCAAAACAGTGATGATTGACAAATTTTGCACACGCTGGGAGAAAGGAAACTGCAATTCAATGGCACTAGGAGACTGAAGAATCACAGTCAAAACAGTTATGATTAACAAAAATTCCAATCCTGTTAAAAGAAATATGATTGCTGGCACTAATTGGATAGTTGGGCCTGGCACACAGGCTGGCAGGCAGTAGAAAAGTGCAATTCAATGGCACAAGCAAACTGAGGATTAAGATCAACAATCAAATTTTTTTTAATTTTAATTAGTAACTATACTGTGACAACAATTATGATTGGTGTAAATAGTTGGCAAGACGGCCTGGCACAAAAGGCTGGCAGGCAGGAGGTAGATTCAATTCAAGGACACTAGGAGACTGATTAATGACAGTCAAAACAGTGATGATTGACAATTTTTGCAATACTGTTAAAAGAAATATGATTGCTGGCAACAATTGGCTAGGTGGGCCTGGCTCACAACAGGCTGCAAGGCAGCAGGAAAGTGCTATTCAATGGCACCAGCAAACTGAGGATTCTCAACAACTATTACCAACAATTTTAATTTTTAATTATTAAGAATACTGTCACAACAACTAAGATTGGTGTAAATATTTTTCAAGTAGGCCTGGCACACAGGCTTGGAAGGCAGTAGAAAAGTGCAATTCTAGGGCACGAGCAAACTGAGGATTAAGATCATCAACAATCAAGTATTTTTAAATTGAAATTAGTAACTATACTGTGACCAAAAATTATGATTGTTGTAAATAGTTGGCAAGACCGCCTGGCACAAAAGGATGGCAGGCAGGAGGTAGATGCAATTCAAGGACACTAGGAGACTGATTACTGACAGTCAAAACAGTGATGATTGACAATTTTTGCAATACTGTTAAAAGAAATATGATTGCTGGCAACAAATGGCTAGGTGGGCCTGGCTCACAGCAGGCTGCAAGGCAGGAGGAAAGTGCTATTCAATGGCACCAGCAAACTGAGGATTCACAACTATTACCAAAAATGTTAATTTTTAAATATTAGAATACTGTCACAACAAATATGATTGGTGTAAATATTTTTTAAGTAGGCCTGGCACACAGGCTTGGAAGGCTGTAAAAAAAGTGCAATTCTAGGGCACGAGCAAACTGAGGATTAAGATCATCAACAATAAAGATTTTTTTAATTTTAATTATTAACTATACTGTGACAAAAAATTAGGATTGGTGAAAATAGTTGGCATGACGGCCTGGCACAAAAGGCTGGCAGGCAGGAGGTAGATGCAATTCAAGGACACTAGGAGACTGATTACTGACAGTCAAAACAGTGATGATTGACAATTTTTGCAATACTGTTAAAAGAAATATGATTGCTGGCAACAATTGGCTAGGTGGGCCTGGCTCACAGCAGGCTGCAAGGCAGGAGGAAAGTACTATTCAATGGCACCAGCAAACTGAGGATTCTCAACAACTATTACCAACAATTTTAATTTTTAATTATTAAGAATACTGTCACAACAACTATGATTGGTGTAAATATTTTTCAAGTAGGCCTGGCACACAGGCTTGGAAGGCAGTAGAAAAGTGCAATTCTAGGGCACGAGCAAACTGAGGATTAAGATCATCAACAATCAAGTATTTTTAAATTGAAATTAGTAACTATACTGTGACCAAAAATTATGATTGTTGTAAATAGTTGGCAAGACCGCCTGGCACAAAAGGATGGCAGGCAGGAGGTAGATGCAATTCAAGGACACTAGGAGACTGATTACTGACAGTCAAAACAGTGATGATTGACAATTTTTGCAATACTGTTAAAAGAAATATGATTGCTGGCAACAAATGGCTAGGTGGGCCTGGCTCACAGCAGGCTGCAAGGCAGGAGGAAAGTGCTATTCAATGGCACCAGCAAACTGAGGATTCACAACTATTACCAAAAATGTTAATTTTTAATTATTAGAATACTGTCACAACAAATATGATTGGTGTAAATATTTTTTAAGTAGGCCTGGCACACAGGCTTGGAAGGCTGTAAAAAAAGTGCAATTCTAGGGCACGAGCAAACTGAGGATTAAGATCATCAACAATAAAGATTTTTTTAATTTTAATTATTAACTATACTGTGACAAAAAATTAGGATTGGTGAAAATAGTTGGCATGACGGCCTGGCACAAAAGGCTGGCAGACAGGAGGTAGATGCAATTCAAGGACACTAGGAGACTGATTACTGACAGTCAAAACAGTGATGATTGACAATTTTTGCAATACTGTTAAAAGAAATATGATTGCTGGCAACAATTGGCTAGGTGGGCCTGGTTCACAGCAGGCTGCAAAGCAGGAGGAAAGTGCTATTCAATGGCACCAGCAAACTGAGGATTCACAACAACTATTACCAACAATTTTAATTTTTAATTATTAAGAATACTGTCACAACAACTATGATTGGTGTAAATATTTTTCAAGTAGGCCTGGCACACAGGCTTGGAAGGCAGTAGAAAAGTGCAATTCTAGGGCACGAGCAAACTGAGGATTAAGATCAACACTAAAAAAATGTTTTATTTAAATTACTAACTATACTGTCTGTGACAACAATTATGATTGGTGTAAATAGTTGGCTAGACGGCCTGGCACAAAAGGCTGGCAGTGGCAGGCAGGAGGTAAATGAAATTCAATGGCACTAGGAGACTGAATATTTGCAGTCCAAAAAATTATGATTTTTTTTTTTAATTACTGTTACAAGAATTGTGATTGGTGCCACTAATTGGCTACTTGGGCCTGGCAGACAGGCTGGCAGATATGAGTCGTGGATGGTAGGTAGGGCAGTAATTTAACACAGTATGCTGTGTAAGAGACAAAAACACAGGACTGATAGAAAATTAAGTTACAATACACTAGCAAAATATTTTAAAATTTTAGATTTTAATATTAAAATTATGTTAAGAAGTGCAATGCACATATGACTCTATGAGTGGTCGCACTGGCTGGCTGCTACGTAGGGCAGCAATTATAACAACAGTATGCTGTGTAAGTCAGATAGACAGTTAGACACAGGCCTGATAGAAAATACAATTAGATTACACTAGCATAATGATTTAAAGACTTTTTTTTGTAAATTTTAAGAAAAAGGTTAAGCACATACATATGAGTCGTGGCTGATAGTCTTGGAAATAATGTTATAAACGGATATTAACACTGGTGGCTGCTGGCTGGCACAGAGCAATGAACCAGAGTATATGCTGTGTGACACTGGCCTGATAGAAAATGAAAAAAAAAATTTAAATTTTTGGGTTAGTTAAATTTAAACTAATGTTGTTAGGGAGATATCAGTGGTGGCAGTAGTCACAGCATATGCTGTGAGCCTTAAACACACAGCTGAAAGCCAGGCAAATGCTAATAAAAAAAAAACGAAAAAAAAAAAAAAAACGGCACGAAATATAGCCCTAAAAAGGGCTTTTTGGGGTGCTGTGCTTGCAGCAGAGATGAGTGGAGTCCTTCTGGACTGTAAATACACTAGCCTAGCTATGTTTTTCCTATTAATGTCAGGAGCAAAAACACAACACGTCCTCTCATTAAGAAAGCAAGGTCGTTATGAGTCTAAAATGGCTGATTCCGAGTAGCTGGGAGTGTCTGATGTTGATTGGCTCTAATGTGTCAGGCGGCTGTGACATAAAGGGTCAAAGTTTCCACAATGATGACACATAGGGGCGGATCGAACATCGCCATGTGTTCGCCCACAAACGCGAACAAACTATGTTCGCTGTGAACCGTTCGCGGGCGAACAGTTCGGGACATCACTAGTTAAGAGCTTTCTGGGCTAACGCCGGTTTATAAAGCTCTTAACTACTGTGCTCTAAAGTACACTAACACCCATAAACTACCTATGTACCCTTAAACCGAGGTCCCCCCACATCGCCGCCACTCGATTACATTTTTTAACCCCTAATCTGCTGACCGCCACCTACGTTATCCTTATGTACCCCTAAACTGCTGCCCCTAACACCGCCGACCCCTATATTATATTTATTAACCCCTAATCTGCCCCCCACAACGTCGCCGCCAGCTACCTACACTTATTAACCAGTAATCTGCCGAGCGGATCTCACCGCTACTATAATAAAGTTATTAACCCCTAATCCGCCTCACTACCCATAAACTACCTATGTACCCCTAAACCGAGGTCCCCCCACATCGCCGCCACTCGATTAAATTTTTTTAACCCCTAATCTGCCGACCGCCACCTACGTTATACTTATGTACCCCTAATCTGCTGCCCCTAACACCGCCGACCCCTATATTATATTTATTAACCCCTAACCTGCCCCCCACAACGTCGCCGCCAGCTACCTATAATAATTAACCCCTAATCTGCCAACCGCAAAGCGCCGCCACCTACGTTATCCTTATGTACCCCTAATCTGCTGCCCCTAACACCGCCGACCCCTATATTATATTTATTAACCCCTAATCTGCCCCCCTCAACGTCGCCTCCACCTGCCTACACTTATTAACCCCTAATCTGCCGACCGCAAAGCGCCGCCACCTACGTTATCCTTATGTACCCCTAATCTGCTGTCCCTAACACCGCCGACCCCTATATTATATTTATTAACCCCTAATCTGCCCCCCTCAACGTCGCCTACACCTGCCTACACTTATTAACCCCTAATCTGCCGAGCGGACCGCACCGCTACTATAATAAAGTTATTAACCCCTAATCCGCCTCACTCCCGCCTCAATAACCCTATAATAAATAGTATTAACCCCTTATCTGCCCTCCCTAACATCGCCGACACCTAACTTCAATTATTAACCCCTAATCTGCCGACCGAATCTCACCGCTACTGTAATAAATGGATAAACCCCTAAAGCTAAGTCTAACCCTAACACTAACACCCCCCTAAATTAAATATAATTTAAATCTAACTAAATAAATTAACTCTTATTAAATAAATTATTCCTATTTAAAGCTAAATACTGTAAAATAAACCCTAATATAGCTACAATATAAATTATAATTATATTATAGCTATTTTAGGATTTATATTTATTTTACAGGTAACTTTGTATTTATTTTAACCAGGTACAATAGCTATTAAATAGTTAAGAACTATTTAATAGCTAAAATAGTTAAAATAATTACAAAATTACCTGTAAAATAAATCCTAACCTAAGTTACAATTAAACCTAACACTACACGATCAATAAATTAATTAAATAAAATACCTACAATTATCTACAATTAAACCTAACACTACACTATCAATAAATTAATTAAATACAATATCTACAAATAAATACAATGAAATAAACTAACTAAAGTACAAAAAATAAAAATGAACTAAGTTACAAAAAATAAAAAAATATTTACAAACATTAGAAAAATATTACAACAATTTTAAACTAATTACACCTACTCTAAGCCCCCTAATAAAATAACAAAGCCCCCCAAAATAAAAAAATGCCCTACCCTATTCTAAATTAAAAAAGTTCAAAGCTCTTTTACCTTACCAGCCCTGAACAGGGCCCTTTTCGGGGGAAGCCCCAAAGAATTCAGCTCTTTTGCCTGTAAAAAAAACACATAAAATACCCCCAACATTACAACCCACAACCCACATACCCCTAATCTAACCCAAACCCCCCTTAAATAAACCTAACACTAAGCCCCTGAAGATCTTCCTACCTTATCTTCACCATACCAGGTTCACCGATCCGTCCTCGGAAGTCTTGATCCAAGCCTCGGAAGTGTTGATCCAAGCCCAAGCGGGGGGCTGAAGAGTGACGTCCATCCTCGGGTTGAAGTCTGGATCCAAGCGGCGGCTGAAGAACTCGATCATTGGGCTGAAGTCGGAAGTCCATCATCGGGATGAAGTCTTCTATCAAGCCGCATCTTCAATCTTCTTTCTTCTGGAACGGAGCGGAGCCATCTTCTTTCTAACCGACGCGGATCCAACCTCTTCAACCGACGCCTACTTGCCGAATGACGGTTCCTTTAAATGACGTCATCCAAGATGGCGTCCCTTGAATTCCGATTGGCTGATAGGATTCTATCAGCCAATCGGAATTAAGGTAGGAATATTCTGATTGGCTGATGGAATCAGCCAATCAGTATCAAGTTCAATCCGATTGGTTGATCCAATCAGCCAATCAGATTGAGCTTGCATTCTATTGGCTGTTCCGATCAGCCAATAGAATGCAAGCTCAATCTGATTGGCTGATTCCATCAGCCAATCAGAATTTTCCTACCTTAATTCCGATTGGCTGATAGAATCCTATCAGCCAATCGGAATTCGACGGACGCCATCTTGGATGACGTCATTTAAAGGAACCGTCATTCGGCGAGTAGGCGTTGGTTGGAAAGAAGATGGCTCCGCTCCAGAAGAAAGAAGATTGAAGATGCGGCTTGATAGAAGACTTCATCCTGATGATGGACTTCCGACTTCAGCCCGATGATGGAGTTCTTCAGCTGCTGCTTGGATCCAGACTTCAGCCCGAGGATGGACGTCACTCTTCAGCCCCCCACTTGGGTTGGATCAACACTTCCGAGGCTTGGATCAAGACTTCCGAGGACGGATCGGTGAACCTGGTATGGTGAAGATAAGGTAGGAAGATCTTCAGGGGCTTAGTGTTAGGTTTATTTAAGGGGGGTTTGGGTTAGATTAGGGGTATGTGGGTGGTGGGTTGTAATGTTGGGGGGGTATTGTATGTGTTTTTTTTACAGGCAAAAGAGCTGAATTCTTTGGGGCATGCCCCGCAAAGGGCCCTGTTCAGGGCTGGTAAGGTAAAAGAGCTTTGAACTTTTTTAATTTAGAATAGGGTAGGGCATTTTTTATTTTGGGGGGCTTTGATATTTTATTAGGGGGCTTAGAGTAGGTGTAATTAGTTTAAAATTGTTGTAATATTTTTCTAATGTTTGTAAATATTTTTTTATTTTTTGTAACTTAGTTCTTTTTTATTTTTTTACTTTGTTAGTTTATTTAATTGCAGTTATTTGTAGGTATTGTATTTAAATAATTTATTGATAGTGTAGTGTTAGGTTTAATTGTAGATAATTGTAGGTATTTTATTTAATTAATTTATTGATCGTGTAGTGTTAGGTTTAATTGTAACTTAGGTTAGGATTTATTTTACAGGTAATTTTGTAATTATTTTAACTATTTTAGCTATTAAATCATTTTTAACTATTTAATAGCTATTGTACCTGGTTAAAATAAATACAAAGTTACCTGTAAAATAAATATAAATCCTAAAATAGCTATAATATAATTATAATTTATATTGCAGCTATATTAGGGTTTATTTTACAGGTAAGTATTTAGCTTTAAATAGGAATAATTTATTTAATAAGAGTTAATTTATTTCGTTAGATTTAAATTATATTTAATTTAGGGGGGTGTTAGTGTTAGGGTTAGACTTAGCTTTAGGGGTTAATGAATTTATTACAGTAGCGGCGAGATTCGGTCGGCAGATTAGGGGTTAATAATTGAAGCTAGGTGTCGGCGATGTTAGGGAGGGCAGATTAGGGGTTAATACTATTTATTATAGGGTTATTGAGGCGGGAGTGAGGCGGATTAGGGGTTAATAACTTTATTATAGTAGCGGTGCGGTCCGCTCGGCAGATTAGGGGTTAATAAGTGTAGGCAGGTGGAGGCGACGTTAAGGGTGGCAGATTAGGGGTTAATAAATATAATATAGGGGTCGGCGGTGTTAGGGGCAGCAGATTAGGGGTACATAAGGATAACGTAGGTGGCGGCGCTTTGCGGTCGGCAGATTAGGGGTTAATTATTGTAGGTAGCTGGCGGCGACGTTGTGGGGGCAGGTTAGGGGTTAATAAATATAATATAGGGGTCGGCGGTGTAAGGGGCAGCAGATTAGGGGTACATAAGTATAACGTAGGTGGCGGTCGGCAGATTAGGGGTTAAAAAAATTTAATCGAGTGGCGGCGATGTGGGGGGACCTCGGTTTAGGGGTACATAGGTAGTTTATGGGTGTTAGTGTACTTTAGAGCACAGTAGTTAAGAGCTTTATAAACCGGCGTTAGCCCTGAAAGCTCTTAACTACTGACTTTTTTCTGCGGCTGGAGTTTTGTCATCAGATTTCTAACGCTCACTTCAGCCACGACTCTAAATACCGGCGTTAGAAAGATCCCATTGAAAAGATAGGATATGCAAATGACTTAAGGGTATCTGCGGTATGGAAAAGTCGCGGCTGGAAAGTGAGCGTTAGACCCTTTAATGACTGACTCTAAATACCAGCGGTAGCCTAAAACCAGCATTAGGAGCCTCTAACGCTGGTTTTGACGGCTACCGCCCAACTCTAAATCTAAGCCTTTGTTACAAAAAAAACAAAACACTAAAAGCGAGATTATGAGTTTTGCGGTATGAGTGAAAAAGCAGCATTAAGGCTCATAACGCTGCTTTTTCACTACCGCTGGTATTACGAGTCTTGCAGATTTAGGGGGACTGCACACTTTTTTGGCATTAACGCAAATTAACTTATGCAATTTGCGTAAAGTCTTTTTTCAATGGGACTTCTATAGCGCCGATATTACAAGCTTTTTCTGGGAGGCCAAAAAGTGCGTGGTACAGCCTAAACTGCAAGATTCGTAACGCAATCTAAAGTCAGTAGTTATGAGTTTTACGCTACAAAGCTGTAGCATATAACATAACTAAAGTGTTAAAAAGTACACTAACACCCATAAACTACCCATTAACCCCTAAACCGAGGCCCTCCCACATTGCAAACACTAAAATAAAATTATTAACCCCTAATCTGCCGCTCCCGACATCGCCGCCACTATAATAAACATATTAACCCCTCAACCGCCGCACTCCCGCATCGCAAACACTAGTTAAATATTATTAACCCCTAATCTGCCACCCCTAACATCGCCACCACTATACTAAATTTATTAACCCCTAAACCTAAGTCTAACCCTAACACCCCCTAACTTAAATATAATTAAAATAAATCTAAATAAAAATTCCTATCATTAACTAAATAATTCCTATTTAAAACTAAATACCTATAAAATAAACCCTAAGCTAGCTACAATATAACTAATAGTTACATTGTATCTAGCTTAGGGTTTATTTTTATTTTACAGGCAAGTTTGTATTTATTTTAACTAGGTAGAATAGTTAGTAAATAGTTATTAACTATTTACCAACTACCTAGCTAAAATAAATACAAACTTACCTGTAAAATAAAACCTAACCTGAGTTACACTAACACCTAACATTACACAACAATTAAATAAATTACATAGATTAAATATAATTACCTAAATTACAAAAAAAATAAACCCACTAAATTACACAAAATAAAAAAAAAAATTACAAGATATTTAAACTAATTACACCTAATCTAATAGCCCTATCAAAATAAAAAAGCCCCCCCAAAATAAAAAAAAACCCTAGCCTAAACTAAACTACCAATAGTCCTTAAAAGGGCCTTTTGCGGGGCATTGCCCCAAAGAAATCAGCTCTTTTACCTGTAAATAAAAATACAAACAACCCCCCCAACAGTAAAACCCACCACCCACACAACCAACCCCCCAAATAAAATCCTAACTAAAAATACCTAAGCTCCCCATTGCCCTGAAAAGGGCATTTGGATGGGCATTGCCCTTAAAAGAGCATTTAGCTCTTTTACTGCCCAAAGTCCCTAACCTAAAATTAAAACCCACCCATTTGGCCTTAAAGCAAATTAACTTACGCAATTTGCGTAAAGTTTTTTTTCAATGGGACTTCTATAGCGCCGATATTACAAGCTTTTTCTGGGAGGCCAAAAAGTGA
Organism: Bombina bombina; assembly: GCF_027579735.1. NCBI lineage: Eukaryota > Metazoa > Chordata > Amphibia > Anura > Bombinatoridae > Bombina > Bombina bombina. The sequence goes on from NW_026512122.1 coordinate 44,542, forward strand.
GCGGTACAGCCTTAAACCACAAGATTCGTAACGCAATATAAAGTCAGTAGTTATGAGTTTTATGCTACAAAGCTGTAGCATAAAACTCATAACTAAAGTGTTACAAAGTACTCTAACACCCATAAACTACATATTAACCCCTAAACTGAGGCCCTCCCGCATTGCAATCACTAAAATAAAATTATTAACCCCTAATCTGCCGCTCCCGACATCACCGCCACTATAATAAACATGTTAACCCCTAAATTGCCGCTTTCCCGCATCGCAAACACTAGTTAAATATTATTAACCCCTAATCTGCCACCCCTAACATCGCCACCACCTACAATACAGTTATTAACCCCTAATATGCCGCCCCTCAACGTCGCCGCCACTATACTAAATTTATTAACCCCTAAACCCAAGTCTAACCCTAACCCTAACACCCCCAACTTAAATATAATTCAAATAAATCTAAATAAAAATTCCTATCATTAACTAAATAATACCTATTTAAAACTAAATACTTACCTATAAAATAAACCCTAAGCTAGCTACAATATAACTAATAGTTACATTGTAGCTAGCTTAGGGTTTATTTTTATTTTACAGGCAAGTTTGTATTTATGTTTATGTTGTATTTATGTTTATGTTATTAACTATTTACTAACTACATAGCTAAAATAAATACAAATTTACCCGTAAAATAAAACCTAACCTGAGTTACACTAACACCTAACATTACACAACAATGAATTAAATTACATAAATTAAATGCAATTACCTAAATTACAAAAAAACAAAAACACTAAATTACACAAAATAAAAAATAAATTATCAGATATTTAAACGGGTCTTTTGTGGGGCATTGCCCCAAAGAAATCAGCTCTTTTACCTGTAAATAAAAATACAAACAACCCCCCCAACAGTAAAACCCACCACCCACACAACCAACCGCCCAAATAAAATCCTAACTAAAAACCTAAGCTCCCCATTGCCCTGAAAAGGGCATTTGGATGGGCATTGCCCTTAAAAGAGAATTTAGCTCTTTTTCAAAAGCCCAAACCCAAATCTAAAAATAAACCCACCCAATAAACCCTTAAAAAAAACCCTAACACTAACCCCTGATGATCCACTTACAGTTTTGAAGACCGGACATCCATCCTCAACGAAGCTGGGAGAAGTCTTCATCCAAGCTGCAAGAAGTCCTCAACGAAGCTGGGAGAAGTCTTCATCCAAGCCGGCAGAAGTGGTCCTCCAGACGGGCAGAAGTCTTCATCCAGACGGTGGAGCGGGTCCATCTTCAAGACATCCGTCGCAGAGCATCCTCTTCAATCAAAGTCTTCTTCCCGAATGAAGGTTCCTTTAAATGATGTCATCCAAGATGGTGTCCCTTGAATTCTGATTGGCTGATAGACCCTAACCCTAACCCTAATCAGCCAATCAGAATTAAAGGTGAAAAAATCCTATTGGCTGATGCAATCATCCAATAGGATTGAGCTTCAATCTTATTGGCTGATCCAATCAGCCAATAGGATTGAGCTTGCATTCTATTGGCTGTTCCAATCAGCCAAAAGAATGTGAGCTCAATCCTATTGGCTGATTGGATCAGCCAATAGGATGAAAGCTCAATCCTATTGACTGATTGCAACAGCCAATAGGGTTTCTTCCCCTTTCATTCCTATTGGCTGATAGAATTCTATCAGCCAATCAGAATGTAATGGACGCCATCTTGGATGGCGTACCTTAAAGGGAAACTTCATTCTTTGTTGACCATCGTAAGAAGATTTCTTGAAGATGGAGCCGCTCCGTGTCAGATGGATGAAGATAGAAGATGCCGTCTGGATGAAGACTTCTGCCAGCTTGGATGAAGACTTTGGCCCACTTCACTAAGGACTTCTGCCGCTTGGATGAGGATGGATGTCCGGTCTTCGAAAACTAAGTGGATCATCGGTGGTTAGTGTTAGGTTTTTTTAAGGGTTTATTGGGTGGGTTTTAATTTTAGGTTAGGGACTTTGGGCAGTAAAAAGAGCTAAATTGCCTTTTAAGGGCAATGCCCATACAAATGCCCATTTCAGGGCAATGGGGAGCTTAGGTTTTTAGATAGGGTTTTATTTGAAGGTGTTGGTTGTGTGGGTGGTGGGTTTTACTGTTGGGGGGTGTTTGTATTTTTTTTTACAGGTAAAAGAGCTGATTTCTTTGGGGCAATGGCCCGCAAAAGACCCTTTTAAGGGCCATTGGTAGTTTATTGTAGGCTAGGTTTTTTTTTATTTTGGGGGGTCTTTTTTATTTTGATAGGGCTCTTAGATTAGGTGTAATTGTTTTTTATTTTTCCTGCTGCGGTTTGTTTTTTTAGTAACTTACTGCCAGATTACGAGTTTTGTCGGTAAAGCCGTGCGGTGCTAACAAGCCTTTTTTTTCCAGCGCTCACTTTAAACAACGCTGGTATTACAAGTTTTCTGAATGACTGTGTTAGCCTCAGAAAAGTGAGCGTTGAGCAAATTTAGCTCCACTTCTCACTGTAATACCAACGTTGCTTACGGTAGCGGTAAGCTGGCTAAAACGTGCTCATGCACGATTTCCCCATAAGAAACAATGGGGCTGAGCTGGCTGAAAAAAAACCTAACACCTGCAAAAAAGCAGCGTCCAGCTTCTAACGCAGCCCCATTGTTTCCTATGGGAAAATACTTTCTAAGTCTACACCTAACACCCTAACATGAACCCCGAGTCTAAACACCCCTAATCTTACACTTATTAACCCCTAATCCACCGCCCCCGATATCGTCGCCACCTGCATTATACTATTAACCCCAAATCTGCCGCTCCGGACACCGCCGCCACCTACATTATACTTATGAACCCCTAATCTGATGCCACCAACATCGCCGACACCTACATTACAGTTATTAACCCCTAATTTGCCGCCCTCAATGTCACCGCAACCTAACTACACTTATTAACCCCTAATCTGCCGACCGGACATCGCCGCCACTATAATAAATGTATTAACCCCTAAACCGCTGCACTCCTGCCTCGCAAACACTAGTTAATTTTTATTAACTTCTAATCTGCCTGCCCTAACATCGCCGACACCTACTTACATTTATTAACCCCTAATCTGCCACCACCAATGTCGCCGCTACTATAATAAAGTTCTTAACCCCTAAACCTAAGTCTAACCCTAACCCTAACACCCCCTAATTTAAATATTTAAATATGTGACAGACCCTTCTGTCAGTACTGGAAGGGTTAACTCTGTTCAGCTTTGAGAAACTATATTTCTAAATACAAGTTGCTGGCTCCAGCCATAATCTAATTAGTGCTAAGCATTCTATTGTTTTATCACCTCCAGAGAGAAAACGCCTAAGTGATAAGAAGAGCCAAGAGTGTTGTGTGGTTGAAGTGTTTAAGTAATATAATTCTATTGTATCATGTCAAAAGGGCGCTTCTCCCTTTTATCTAATGTACAACATTCTTTCAACCCCCATCTGGGGGGGTCAGACCTGCATAAATACTAGGCATAGCCTTTTAATAAATGTCATTCTGTTTTAAACCTGATGTGGAGCCTGGTCTCATGTTTGAGGGGAAAAACTGGCTGGGTTGTGAGTTGCTGATTCCCTATGCAGGACATTGTTCATCTGGTGTTAACCCTTGGTACACTGTTGGTACCGTAACATTGGTGGCAAGCGACGGAATGAACCTTATCGCCCAGAAGAGCAACTACACAAGCCAGTAACCTCAGGAAGAGGGGGATTATTACAATACTGACTAAGATGGAAAGAGTACCAGGGACAGAAGGAACCAATGGGCCCAGCATAGCAGACAGAACCCTCGCAGAAGCAAGCTTTGATCGGGCGGTTAAAATAAGACTGGCACATTATGGCCCCAACCCATCTGTGGAAATTATCGACCGGGTCATAGCAGCTGTGGAGGCCAACCTACTTCGCCAAAGCGGCGCTGCAGCAAACCCAGTGGAAAAGAGAAAAGTAAATTTTGCAGCTTTTAAAAACTTCCTGGAAACAGAAGGAGAGATTGATGGGTACCTTGCGGATTTTGAGAGGCAATGTGCACTACACAAGGTACCCGCAGAGGACTGGGTCACGATATTATCCGGAAAATTATCCAGCCGGGCCAGTGAGGCTTTTCGGGCCATTCCAGATGAGGAAGTCGGGGATTATAATACTGTAAAAGAGGCTCTGCTCTCCAGGTATGCGGTTACACCGGAGGCATACCGGAGGCGGTTCAGAGACACTGTTAAATTAGCTGGAGATTCCTACCTTGAGTGGGCATGTAAGGTGCACCGCACAGCAGCTCACTGGATAGCGGGGTGTCAAGCCGTATCTGGGGAAGAGGTGCTGCAGCTATTCCTGTTGGAACATTGCTTCGACAAGTTACCCGCAGGAGTTCGAGAGTGGGTTCGGGACCGTAAACCCTCCACCCTGCATGAAGCGGCTCGCTTGGCAGATGAGTATACGGATGCCCGCAAACTGGACACTGCTACCACTAAGCCCCCTGCTAGAGTGGAGTACAGACCCCCAGTCACCCCAGCAGCTGCCAGTTACCAACCCCCGGCGCACCGCTATACCACACGGCCTCTGGCCACGAACTACCCTCAGAGAGCCCGGTTCAATTCGCGGGGCTACTCACAACCTATTCGGTGCTTTGGATGTAAGCAACTAGGGCACAAAAGACCAGAGTGTCCCCTAAATGCAGCGAACCAAGCACAGTCCTGGAGAAGACCCGCCGGCAGAATCCCACGTAACCCTCAACCTGCGGCCCGCTACGTAGAGGCGCAAGAATGCTGGAGCATCCTACATGAGGCAGACCTTGTGCAAGCTGCCCACCGGAATAACCGGCAACTGGTTAAAGTGAATGGGAAGAAGGTCAGTGGTCTACGGGATACTGGTGCTACCATGACCTTCCTTCAAAAGAACTTGGTGTCTGAGAAACAGTACACTGGAGACACTGTGGCTGTGAGGGTAGCAGGGGGCGATGTGTTCAGCCTACCTGTTGCCAGGGTACATTTGGATTGGGGAGTGGGCGCTAGACCTGTGAATGTGGGGGTCAAGAAGGACTTACCTGCTGATGTTCTTCTTGGAAATGACTTGGCTCCCCTTGTTTCTGCCTATGCTCCCATGGGTCCCGCTGATGTTAACCCTGTGACTACCCGTGCTCAGATCCGTGCAGCAGAGACTGACCCCCCTGCTGCTAAGCCCCAGGACGCTGAGCTCAGTAAATCTCTGTCCGCTATTGATACGTGGAAGTCCCGTTACAATGCGCTGATGAAGGAGAAGAGTCACGTAGAGGATAAAATGGTCACGTTAAATAATCATGTAACAGTGCTAGCGGGAGAGAAGAGGAGTGCAGAGGAAAAAGCATGTTTAGAACAGGAATCTCTGCTAGACAGGCTGCACCGACTGCAGAAAACACCAGCTTGAGAGTGGAACATGAAACATTAAAGACAAACTTAGCGACACTGGAGGAGAAGCTGATGCTGGCTCATAGTGAGGTGCAGCAACTCAAGGGCACCCTCTGTCAGTATGAAGGGATTGTGGATACCTATAAAGAGCAGGTACAGAAAACTCGTAAAGAAGCTGATGGGATTTTGAAGGACTGTTTAGCCCTAGTCTGGGCACTGAGGAAGTTGAACCCTTGTTTGTATGGACAGGAATTCTCTCTCATAACGGGAATACAGATGGATTGTCCTGGCAAACTGAAATGCCTACCACCTCCTAGTCCGGTCATCCCCAGGTTGACCCGCCAAAGGGTCAAGCCGGGTCTGCCGGAGTGTTCCACAAGGGGGGAGCTATGTGACAGACCCTTCTGTCAGTACTGGAAGGGTTAACTCTGTTCAGCTTTGAGAAACTATATTTCTAAATACAAGTTGCTGGCTCCAGCCATAATCTAATTAGTGCTAAGCATTCTATTGTTTGATCACCTCCAGAGAGAAAACGCCTAAGTGATAAGAAGAGCCAAGAGTGTCTTGTGGTTGAAGTGTTTAAGTAATATAATTCTATTGTATCATGTCAAAAGGGCGCTTCTCCCTTTTATCTAATGTACAACATTCTTTCAACCCCCATCTGGGGGGTCAAAACCTGTATAAATACTAGGCATCTAGCTTTTAATAAATGGCATTCTGTTTTAAACCTGATGTGGAGCCTGGTCTCATGTTTGAGGGGAAAAACTGGCTGGGTTGTGAGTTGCTGATTCCCTATGCAGGACATTGTTCATCTGGTGTTAACCCTTGGTACACTGTTGGTACCGTAACAAAATATATCTAAATAATAATAACTACAATTAAATAAATTATTCCTATTTAAAACTAAATACTTACCTGTAAAATAAACCATAAGATAGCTACAATATAATTAATAATTACATTGCATCTATCTTATGATTTATTTTTATTTTACTGGCAACTTTGTATTTATTTTAACTAGGTACAATAGTTATTAAATAGTTATTAACTATTTAATAACTACCTAGCTAAAATAAGTACAAAATTACCTGTAAAATAAATCCTAACCTAAGTTACAATTACACCTAACACTACACTATCATTAAATAAATTACCTAAACTACCTACAATTAATTACAATTAAATACAATAAAGTAAATTACGAAAAAAAAAAAAAAACTAAATTACGAAGAAAAAAAACTAAATTACAGAAAATAAAAAAAATTACAAGAAGTTTAAACTAATTACACCTAATCTAAGCCCCCTAATAAAATAAAAAAGCCCTCCAAAATAATAAAAAGCCCTATCCTATACTAAATTACAAATAGCCCTTAAAAGGGCCTTTTGCAGGGCATTGCCCCAAAGTAATCAGCAATTTTACCTGTAAAAAAAAGAATACAATACCCCCCCCAACATCACAACCCACCACCCACACACCCCTACTCTAAAACCCACCCAATCCCCCCTTAATAAAACCTAACACTACCCCATAGAAGATCACCATACCTTGAGCCGTCTTCACTCAGCCGGGCACCAGTGGTCATCCGATGGGGCAGAAGAGGACATCCGTACCGTCAGAAGTCTTCAACCTATCCGGGCAGAAGAGGACATCCGGACCGGGAGAAGGCTTCATCCAAGCGGCATCTTCTATCTTCATCCATCCGACGAGGAACGACTCCATCTTGAAGACCTCCGGCGTGGAACATCCTTCTAGGCCGACGAACTAACGACAAATGACGGTTCCTTTAAATGATGTCATCCAAGATGGCGTCCCTCGAATTCCGATTGGCTGATAGGATTCTATCAGCCAATCGGAATTAAGGTAGGAAAAATCCGATTGGTTGATGCTATCAGCCAATCGGATTGAACTTCAATCCGATTGGCTGATTAAATCAACCAATCATTTTTTTCTTACCTTAATTTCCAATTGGCTGATAGAATCCTATCAGCCAATCGGAATTCGAGGGACGCCATCTTGGATGACGTCATTTAAAGGAACCGTCATTCGTCATTAGTTCGTCGGCCTAGAAGGATGTTCCGCGCCAGAGGCCTTCAAGATGGAGTCATTCCTTGTCGGATGGATGAAGATAGAAGATGCCGCTTGGATGAAGATGTCTGCCGGTCCGGATGTCCTCTTCTGCCCCATCGGATGACCACTGGTGCCCGGCTGGGTGAAGACGGCTCAAGGTAGGGTGATCTTCAATGGGGTAATGTTAGGTTTTATTAAGGGGGGATTGGGTGGGTTTTAGAGTAGGGGTGTGTGGGTTGTAATGTTGGGGGGTTATTGTATTCTTTTTTTTACAGGTAAAAGAGCTGATTATTTTGGGGCAATGCCCCGCAAAAGGCCCTTTTAAGGGCTATTTGTAATTTAGTATAGGGTAGGGCTTTTTATTATTTTGTGGGGCTTTTTTATTTTATTAGGGGGCTTAGATTAGGTGTAATTATTTTAAACTTCTTGTAATTTTTTTTATTTTCTGTAATTTAGTTGTTTTTTTTCGTAATTTAGTTTTTTTTTCGTAATTTACTTTATTGTATTTAATTGTAATTAATTGTAGGTAGTTTAGGTAATTTATTTAATGATAGTGTAGTTTTAGGTGTAATTGTAACTTAGGTTAGGATTTATTTTACAGGTAATTTTGTACTTATTTTAGCTAGGTAGTTATTAAATAGTTAATAACTATTTAATAACTATTGCACCTAGTTAAAATAAATACAAAGTTGCCAGTAAAATAAAAATAAATCATAAGATAGCAGCAATGTAATTATTAATTATATTGTAGCTATCTTATGGTTTATTTTACAGGTAAGTATTTAGTTTTAAATAGGAATCATTTATTTAATTGTAGTTATTTTATTTAGATGTATTTAAATTATATTTAAGTTAGGGGGTGTTAGGGTTAGACTTAGGTTTAGGGGTTAATAACTTTATTATAGTAGCGGCGACGTTGGTGGTGGCAGATTAGGAGTTAATAAATGTAAGTAGGTTTCGGCGATGTTAGGGCAGGCAGATTAGGGGGAAATAAAAATTAACTAGTGTTTGCGAGGCGGGAGTGCGGTGGTTTAGGGGTTAATACATTTATTAAAGTAGCGGCGATGTCCAGTCAGCAGATTAGGGGTTAATAAGTGTAGTTAGGTTGCAGAGACGTTGGGGGCGGCAGATTAAGGGTTAATAAGTATAATGTAGGTTGCGGCGATGTTAGGGGCAGCAGATTAGGGGTTCATAAGTATAATGTAGGTGGCGGCGATGTCTGGTCGGTAGATTAGGGGTTAAAAATATTTATTATAGTGTTTGCGATGTGGGGGGGGCCTCGGTTTAGGGATTAATAGGTAGTATATGGGTGTTAATGTACTTTTTAGCACTTTAGTTAAGAGTTTTATGTTCCGGTGTTAGCCCATAAAACTCTTAACTACTGACTTTTAAATGCGGTAGAAGTCTTGCAAGGAGAGGGTCTACCATTCACTTCTTCCAAGACTTGTAATACCGGCGTTAGGCAAATCCCATAGAAAAGATAGGATACGCAATTGACGTAAGGGGATTTGCGGTAGCCTCGAGTCGCAGAAGAAAAGTCAGAGGTACACCTGTACCTGCCAAACTTGTAATACCAGCGTTAGATAAAAAGCAGCGCTAGGACCCTTTAACACTGCTTTTTAAGGCTAACGCAAAACTCGTAATCTCGCCGTTAGTGTTTTTTATTTTTTGTAATTTAGTAATGTTTAATTGTAGATTTAAATAATTTGAGTAGGGTTAAGTTTTTAAATATGTAATATAGTTAATTTAATTTGTAGTTTAAGGTAATTTTAGTATAATAGGGTAGGTTAATTAATAGTTTAATATAGTTTAATGTAATTTAAGTATAATAGTAAGGGTAGGTTAATTATTAGTTTAATATAGTTTATTTTAATTCTAAAGGTAAGTTTTAATTTATTATAAGATAGTGATGTTGTAATTTTAATGTAAAGTTAGTGGCTTGTTAGGTTTATTGGGTGGGTTTTAATTTTAGGTTAGGGACTTTGGGCAGTAAAAGAGCTAAATGACCTTTTAAGGGCAATGCCCATACAAATGCCCTTTTCAGGGTAATGGGGAGCTTATTTTTAGATAGGTTTTTATTTGGGGGTGCTGGTTGTGTGGGTGGTGGGTTTTACTGTTGGGGGGTGTTTGTATTTTTTTACAGGTAAAATAGCTGATTTCTTTGGAGCAATGCCCCACAAAAGGCCCTTTTAAGGGCCATTGGTAGTTTATTGTAGGCTAGGGGTTTTTTTTATTTTGGGGGGTCTTTATATTTTGATAGGGCTCTTAGATTAGGTGTAATTGGTTTTTATTTTTTATACTGTAGTTGGTTTTTTTTTAGTAACTTTTGGCCAGATTACGAGTTTTTCGTTATGATCTGTGCGGTGCTAACGAACAGTTTTGTCTCACCGCTCACTTACCTGCAGCACTGGTATTACGGGTTTTTACAAACCCGGCGTTATTAGGCAAGAAGTGAGTGTTGAGCAAAATTGAGCTCCTTACCGCAGTCCAATACCAGCGCTGCTTAAGTCAGCGGTGAGCTGGTCGTACGTGCTCGTGCACGATTTCCCCATAGCAATCAATGGGGAGAGCCGGCTGAGAAAAAGTCTAACACCTGCAAAAATGCAGCGTAAAACTCAGTAACGCAGCCCCATTGATAGCTATGGGGAAATACATTTTATGTTTACACCTAACACCCTAACATGAACCCCAAGTCTAAACACCCCTAATCTTACACTTATTAACCCCTAATCTGCCACCCCCAACATTGTCGACACCTACATTATTCATTTTAACCCCTAATCTGCTGCTCCGGACACCGCCGCCACCTACATTATACTTATGAACCCCCAATCTGTTGCCCCCAACATCGCCGACACCTACATTATATTTATTAACCCCTAATCTCCCTCCCCCAATGGCGCCGCAACCTAACTACACTTATTAACCCCTAATCTGCCTCCCCCAACGTCCCCGCCACTATATTAAACATATTAACCCCTAAAACGCCGCACTCCCACCTTGCAAACATTAGTTAAATATTATTAACCCCTAATCTGCCGTCCCTAACATCGCCGTCACCTACCTACGTTTATTACCCCTAATCTACCGCCCCCAACATCGCCACCACTATACTAAATGTATTAACCCCTAAACCTAAGTCTAACCCTAACACTCCCTAACTTAAATATAATTACAATAAATCTAAATAAAAATTGATTTTATTACCTAAATAATTCCTATTTAAAACGAAATACTTACCTATAAAATAAACCCTAAACTAGCTACAATATAACTAATAGTTACAGTGTAGCTAGCTGTAAGGTTCTGTGTCAAGAAATTAACAACAATGTATCACAAATTACAGTTTGACTTAATAATTTTCACATATAACCTTTGTAACAAAAATAGTTTATGTGCCACAATTTCAACCCTGCTCAATAGGAATTTCCCCAGGTTGTCACGGTGACTTACTATGGCCAAAATGTGATCAGCTGTAATCCGGAGTAACAAAGAATACAGAGTGATTACAGTAGGCAAAAAGGATTTGAAAGTTCGTACCTTAACAGCCTGACTCGAGCAGTTGGAAGTCCCGGTGGTTGGTAGAAGGAGCAGAACGTTATTCGGAGGTTATCCGCAAGCTCCCGGCTTCAGTGTGTGAGTGAGACGCTGCTGACTGGAGCCGGCGGTAGCTGATGACGTAACCGCAGCTCCTCGCGTCTGTGTCAGGTCGGCTGTGAGAGGAGAGCGAGCACGGGACAAGCTGCGGTGGAAGTCAGAGTACTAAATATAAATACAGGTTAGTAAGGATAAGCAAGAGCTAACTTCTAAGGTTGTGGGCTATTTGAGTGTTGCTGCGAATTGCTAAACAACTTCAATAATCCAGCAACTAAGGTAGGCAGGCTGAGAACTTTATAGGGAGAAGGAGGAGTCCCCTTAAAGGTACAGTGTAAGGGTAAACGGAATTATCCTTACACAGCCCCCCCCCCCCCCCCAAAGAAACCAAAGCGAGGTTTCAAGGACGAGGCCTGTCAGGATGCCTCCGATGGAACTGGGAGATCAACCTGGGAGCGGAAAGATTGGAGACAGGTTCCCATGAGTCTTCTTCCTGACCATATCCCAGCCAACGAACTAGGTAGAATAACTGCCCACGCAGGAGTCGAGAGTCTATGATACTGTGCACCTGATACTCCTCCTGATCCTCCAACGCCGAAGTACCTGGAAGATGGGTGAGCGGAGGTACATCGGAATGACACGGTTTTATCAGTGAAATATGGAAGGTAGGGTGCACCTTCAGCGAAGGTGGAAGATCCAGAGTAACGGTAAGAGGATTTGAGATTGAAGAGATAACAAATGGTCCAATAAAAGTATGACCCAGTTTCTTACAAGGGTAATGTAATTTCAAGTTCTTTGTGGACAACCAAACACGTTGTCCAACCGTATAACTAGGTCCGGTTCTATGTCTCAAGTTGTAGTATTTGCTTTGAGTAGCTTGGGCATCAAGAATGTGAGTCTTTACTGATGCAAACACACGAGAGATGTCATTCACAGTGTCGTTTACTTGAGGACAGGGTGCTTCTATTTTAGGCAAAAGGTCTGAGCGAGGATGTAACCCGTAATTAATAAAGAAAGGAGTGAACCCAGTTGATGTATTCACATGATTGTTATGAGCAAATTCTGCCAAATGAAGATATTGTGCCCAGGTATGTTGTTCCTGGGAACAATAACAGCGTAAATATTGTTCAATACTTTGATTCACTCTCTCAGTTTGTCCGTTGGACTGTGGGTGGAAAGAAGTTGTGAGGTATTGCTCCATGTGGAGGGATTTACAGAGATTTACAGAGATTCCTCCAAAATCTGGATGTGAACTGTGTCCCACGATCACTTACAACAGACTTGGGTATGCCATGTAAACGTATGAGGAATAAGTCAGAAGTAGTTTTAGAGGTAGGCAAGGCAGTTGTGGGAATAAAATGGGCCATTTTGGAGAAGAGGTTTGTTACAACAAAGATGGTATTAAATCCATTAGATCTAGGGAGATCTACTATAAAATCCATGGAAATTTTCTCCCACGGTTTGTCAGACACTGGTAGGGGTTGTAAAAACCCAAAGGGCCTCTGTTTTGCATGTTTGGAAGTGGCACAGGTTACACACTCAGACAAGTGTTTACGTACAGATTGTCTGAGACCAGGCCAGCAGTAGGAACGGAGGAGTAGTTCTGTGGTCTTTTCCACGCCCATATGTCCTGCTAGGGGCGAGTCATGGACCTGTTGTAGTAAGGTTTGGCGGTGTTCAGGAGGTATATACAGCTTGTTCTTTTTGTAGTAGAACCCGTCTGAATGTAAAGTGAGTTCATCTAGAGGAATCTCGGTGTTAGCAATTTGATCTGCCTTGATCTGAGTTGTTAGTAATCCAATGAAACATTCTTGAGGGATGACTGTATATGGAGGATTTTCTGGGTATTGGTTGATAGGTAGACGGGATAGGGCATCTGCTTTCCCATTCTTTTCTCCAGGCCTATAAGAGATGTTATAAAGGAATCTTGAGAAGTAGAGACTCCATCGCAGTTGCCTTGAAGAAAGAGTTTTGTTAGTTTGAAGATACTGCAAGTTCTTGTGGTCAGTAAATATGACTATCGGATGTACAGCACCTTCTAGGAGATGACGCCAGTGGTCGAATGAACTTTTAATCGCTAGCAACTCCTTCTCCCCTACAGGGTAGTTCCTCTCGGCTGGTTAGAGAACTCTTGAGTAGTAGGCGACTGGATGAAGAGGTTCCTTACAAGAGGGCCTTTGAGATAGGATAGCCCCTATAGCGTATTCCGAGGCATCGACTTCCAAAACAAATTGATGATTTAGATCAGGGTATCTCAGGATGGGTTCTGAGGAGAACTTCTGTTTTAGGAAGTCAAAGGCTTCTTGAGCTTGGGAGGTCCAGGAAAAGTGAGTTTGTAGTTTAGTCAAATCTGTGAGGGGTTTACTGATAGCAGCGAATCCTGGGATAATCTTCCTATAGAAGTTAGAGAATCCCAGGAAGCGTTGTACATCTTTCCTGGAGGAGGGTGTAGGCCACTCAAGTATTGCACAAACCTTTTTGTTATCCATTGATACACCTTGTTCCGTGATATTGTAACCCAAGAAGGTTATATTCTTTGCTTCGAATATGCATTTTTCGGGTTTAGCATATAGTTTATTGTGCCTTAACCTGAGTAAAACTTCCTTGACATGATTTCTGTGTTGGGTCAAATCAGAGGAGTAAATCAGTATGTCATCTAAATAAACTATGACATAAACATCCAGTATGTCCCTGAAGATGTCATTTATAAAACATTGGAATGTAGCTGGGGCATTACACAATCCGAATGGCATTACAGTATATTCATAAAGACCGTATCTGGTCCTAAATGCTGTAAGCCATTCATCCCCAGCTCTTATTCTGATAAGATTGTAAGCTCCTCTGAGATCCAACTTAGTGAAAAACGAGGAACCTCGTAATCTTTCTATTAATTCCGGGATTAATCGAAGGGGATATCTGTTTTTCCTAGTGCGTTTGTTCAACTCTCTATAATCTATTATAGGCCTGAGGGTACCATCCTTATTGGTCACAAAAAACATACCTGCACCAGCAGGAGAGGTACTGGGTCTAATGAAACCTTTTTTAAGATTGTCATCAATGTAAACCTTTAAATGCTCTAATTCTGGTTTAGAGAGTGGGTAAAGGTGTCCAAAAGGTATGGATACCCCTGGAAGCAGATCTATGGGGCAATCGTAGGCCCTATGAGGTGGAAGAGATTCTGCTTCAGTCTTATCGAATACATCTCTGAATTCATGATATTCAAAGGGTATGTGGTATTCGTTGTTAGTTACAGAGAGGAGAATAGAGTTGTTAGAAGGTTGTGCACTTTCTATGTGATCGGGAAAAGAAATGGTTAAGTGTGCCCAATCTATAAGTGGTTTGTGGAACCTCAACCAATTTATACCTAGGATTACCCTGAACATAGGGGAAGAAATAACATCTAGTGATATAATATCAGAGTTATGTTTGTCTGTGTGTATAGTCAAAGGTATTGTCTGGTGTGTGAGAGGCCCACTTGATAAAATACTACCATCAATGACTTTGACAGAGACTGGAGTTTGCTTTGTAATCATAGGTATTTTATTATTTTTCATTAATTTCATGTCAATGAAGTTTCCGTAAGATCCGGTATCAATTAGGGCTGTCGTCTGGATCTTGCAGGATTCCCACTGTAAAATGACAGGGATTGTGAGATAGGAGGTAGAAACAAGTTTAGAAAAAAAACTGAGTTGAGGTTGTGAATTCTTACCTAATTTTTGCCTTGCCAGTTGGGGGCAGTCTTTTACCTCATGTTTAGGGGATGCACAGTATAAACAGAGGTTTAAATTCTTCCTTCTAGTTTTTTCCTGTGCAGATAGGGGACCTTTAATGAACCCTATTTCCATAGGTTGTGGTAGGTCCTTTATAGCAGTAGTAGGTAATACAGACAGCTTTTTTGTTACACCCAATCTCTCGCTGCGTCTCTCTCTGAGACGCCTGTCTATGGAGATAGCGACTGTATAGAATTCCTCCAGGGTCTCAGGTACCCCTATGCGTGAAATCTCATCCTTAAGCTCTTCACTTAAACCTAGACGAAATTGATTTTTGAGTGAAATTTCATTCCACATAGCATCTCTTGCATAAATCTTGAATTGGGTGATATAATTTTCAACCGGGTTTTTGGTCTGTTTTAGAGCACGCAAGTTATTTTCTGAGGATATCTGTTTGTAAGGATCATCATAGAGAGTAGACATCTCAGAAAAAAAAGCTTCTAATGAACCCAAGATAGGGTCTTCCTTTTCAAAGAAGGCATCTGCCCATGCCCTTGGCTCTCCTCTAAGGTAAGAGATTACAGTTAGTACTCTGGTTCTTTCTGTGGCATATGTTTTGGGTTTAAGTTGAAACAAGAGTAAGCAGGAATTCCTGAATTCTCTAAACTGTGCTCTATTACCAGAGAACCTTTCAGGAGTTGATACAGCAGGTTCAGGAGAATGTTCTGTTGTTGCAGGTTTGGCTGCTAATGTTTCTCTGAGGCAGGCTTTTAGAGCCTGATTCTCTACCTGCAATTCTCTAAATGAGTTAGTTAGGTGATCAACCCTGTCAGACAAGCTTTTTAAATGATCTGCCATAGTGGTTGGCTCCATTTCCTGATGTATAAGTAACAGGACCTGAGTAAATTAATGACCAAACTTTGATCCTAGTATGAGAGGTCGTGTTAGATATTTCTGGCTGGATTATTATGTAAGGTTCTGTGTCAAGAAATTAACAACAATGTATCACAAATTACAGTTTGACTTAATAATTTTCACATATAACCTTTGTAACAAAAATAGTTTATGTGCCACAATTTCAACCCTGCTCAACAGGAATTTCCCCAGGTTGTCACGGTGACTTACTATGGCCAAAATGTGATCAGCTGTAATCCGGAGTAACAAAGAATACAGAGTGATTACAGTAGGCAAAAAGGATTTGAAAGTTCGTACCTTAACAGCCTGACTCGAGCAGTTGGAAGTCCCGGTGGTTGGTAGAAGGAGCAGAACGTTATTCGGAGGTTATCCGCAAGCTCCCGGCTTCAGTGTGTGAGTGAGACGCTGCTGACAGGAGCCGGCGGTAGCTGATGACGTAACCGCAGCTCCTCGCGTCTGTGTCAGGTCGGCTGTGAGAGGAGAGCCAGCACGGGACAAGCTGCGGTGGAACTCAGAGTACTAAATATAAATACAGGTTAGTAAGGATAAGCAAGAGCTAACTTCTAAGGTTGTGGGCTAGTTGAGTGTTGCTGTGAATTGCTAAACAACTTCAATAATCCAGCAACTAAGGTAGGCAGGCTGAGAACTTTATAGGGAGAAGGAGGAGTCCCCTTAAAGGTACAGTGTAAGGGTAAACGGAATTATCCTTACACTAGTTTAGGGTTTATTTTTATTTTACAGGCAAGTTTGTATTTATTGTAACTAGGTAGAATAGTTATTAAATAGTTATTAACTATTTAATAACTACCTAGCTAAAATAAATACAAAAGTACCCGTAAAATAAATCCTAACCTAAGTTACACTAACACCTAATACTACACTATAATTAAATAAATTAACTATATTAACAATTAAATAATTTAAATTAAATTAGCTAAAGTACAAAAAAAAACAACACTAAATTACAGAAAATAATAAACAAATTACAAGATATTTAAACTAAGTACACCTAATCTAATAGCCCTATCAACATAAAAAAAGCCCCCCCAAAATAAAAAAAACCTAGCCTAAACTAAACTATCAATATCCCTTAAAAGGGCCTTTTGCGGGGCATTGCCCCAAAGAAATCAGCTCTTTTACCTGTAAAAAAAAAATACAAACAACCCTCCCAACAGTAAAACCCACCACCCACACAACCAACCCCCCAAATAAAATACTATCTAAAAAACCTAAGCACCCCATTGCCCTGAAAAGGGCATTTGAATGGGCATTGCCCTTAAAAGGGCAGTTAGCTCTATTGCAGGCCCAAACCCTAACCTTAAAATAAAACCCAACCAATACACCCTTAAAAAAAAATAACACTAACCCCCTGAAGATTGACTTACAGTTCTGAAGACCTGACATCCATCCTCAAGGAAGCGGCAGAAGTGTTCATCCAAGCCGGGCCGAAGTCCTTAACGAAGCCGGGAGAAGTCTTCATCCAAGCTGGGCGAAGTGGTCTCCAGACGGGCAGAAGTCTTCATCCAGACGGCATCTTCTATCTTCATCCATCCAACGCGGAGCGGGTCCATCTTCAAGACATCCGACGTGGAGCATCCTCTTCATCCGGAGTCTTCTTACTGAATGAAGGTGCCTTTAAGTGACGTCATCCCCAGCTCTTATTCTGATAAGATTGTAAGCTCCTCTGAGATCCAACTTAGTGAAAAACGAGGAACCTCGTAATCTTTCTATTAATTCCGGGATTAATGGAAGGGGATATCTGTTTTTCCTAGTGCGTTTATTCAACTCTCTATAATCTATTATAGGCCTGAGGGTACCATCCTTATTGGTCACAAAAAACATACCTGCACCAGCAGGAGAGGTACTGGGTCTAATGAAACCTTTTTTAAGATTGTCATCAATGTAGACCTTTAAATGCTCTAATTCTGGTTTAGAGAGTGGGTAAAGGTGTCCAAAAGGTATGGATACCCCTGGAAGCAGATCTATGGGGCAATCGTAGGCCCTATGAGGTGGAAGAGATTCTGCTTCAGTCTTATCGAATACATCTCTGAATTCATGATATTCAAAGGGTATGTGGTATTCGTTGTTAGTTACAGAGAGGAGAATAGAGTTGTTAGAAGGTTGTGCACTTTCTATGTGATCGGGAAAAGAAATGGTTAAGTGTGCCCAATCTATCAGTGGTTTGTGGAACCTCAACCAATTTATACCTAGGATTACCCTGAACATAGGGGAAGAAATAACATCTAGTGATATAATATCAGAGTTATGTTTGTCTGTGTGTATAGTCAAAGGTATTGTCTGGTGTGTGAGAGGCCCACTTGATAAAATACTACCATCAATGACTTTGACAGAGACTGGAGTTTGCTTTGTAATCATAGGTATTTTATTATTTTTCACAAATTTCATGTCAATGAAGTTTCCGCAAGATCCGGTATCAATTAGGGCTGTCGTCTGGATCTTGCAGGATTCCCACTGTAAAATGACAGGGATTGTGAGATAGGAGGTAGAAACAAGTTTAGAAAAAAAACTGAGTTGAGGTTGTGAATTCTTACCTAATTTTTGCCTTGCCAGTTGGGGGCAGTCTTTTACCTCATGTTTAGGGGATGCACAGTATAAACAGAGGTTTAAATTCTTCCTTCTAGTTTTTTCCTGTGCAGATAGGGGACCTTTAATGAACCCTATTTCCATAGGTTGTGGCAGGTCCTTTATAGCAGTAGTAGGTAATACAGACAGCTTTTTTGTTACACCCAATCTCTCGCTGCGTCTCTCTCTGAGACGCCTGTCTATGGAGATAGCGACTGTATAGAATTCCTCCAGGGTCTCAGGTACCCCTATGCGTGAAATCTCGTCCTTAAGCTCTTCACTTAAACCTAGACGAAATTGATTTTTGAGTGAAATTTCATTCCACATAGCATCTCTTGCATAAATCTTGAATTGGGTGATATAATTTTCAACCGGGTTTTTGGTCTGTTTTAGAGCACGCAAGTTATTTTCTGAGGATATCTGTTTGTAAGGATCATCATAGAGAGTAGACATCTCAGAAAAAAAAGCTTCTAATGAACCCAAGATAGGGTCTTCCTTTTCAAAGAAGGCATCTGCCCATGCCCTTGGCTCTCCTCTAAGGTAAGAGATTACAGTTAGTACTCTGGTTCTTTCTGTGGCATATGTTTTGGGTTTAAGTTGAAACAAGAGTAAGCAGGAATTCCTGAATTCTCTAAACTGTGCTCTATTACCAGAGAACCTTTCAGGAGTTGATACAGCAGGTTCAGGAGAATGTTCTGTTGTTGCAGGTTTGGCTGCTAATGTTTCTCTGAGGCAGGCTTTTAGAGCCTGATTCTCTACCTGCAATTCTCTAAATGAGTTAGTTAGGTGATCAACCCTGTCAGACAAGCTTTTTAAATGATCTGCCATAGTGGTTGGCTCCATTTCCTGATGTATAAGTAACAGGACCTGAGTAAATTAATGACCAAACTTTGATCCTAGTATGAGAGGTCGTGTTAGATATTTCTGGCTGGATTATTATGTAAGGTTCTGTGTCAAGAAATTAACAACAATGTATCACAAATTACAGTTTGACTTAATAATTTTCACATATAACCTTTGTAACAAAAATAGTTTATGTGCCACAATTTCAACCCTGCTCAATAGGAATTTCCCCAGGTTGTCACGGTGACTTACTATGGCCAAAATGTGATCAGCTGTAATCCGGAGTAACAAAGAATACAGAGTGATTACAGTAGGCCAAAAGGATTTGAAAGTTCGTACCTTAAAGGGCCATGATACCCACATTTTTTCTTTCATGATTTAGAAAGAGAATGCATTTTTAAACATCTTTCTAATTTACTTCTATTATCTAATTTGTTTTATTCTCTTGATATTCTTTGCTGAAAAGCATATCTAGATATGCTCAGTAGCTGCTGATTGGTTGCTGCACATAGAAGCCTCATGTGATTGGCTCACCCATGTGCATTGCTTTTTCTTCAAATAAGGATATCTAAAAAATGAAGCAAAATAAATAATAGAAGTAAATTGTAATGTTGTTTAAATTTGTATGTTTTATCTGAATCATGAAAGAAAGATTTTGGGTTTAGTGGCCCTTTAACAGCCTGACTCGAGCAGTTGGAAGTCCCGGTGGTTGGTAGAAGGAGCAGAACGTTATTCGGAGGTTATCCGCAAGCTCCCGGCTTCAGTGTGTGAGTGAGACGCTGCTGACAGGAGCCGGCGGTAGCTGATGACGTAACCGCAGCTCCTCGCGTCTGTGTCAGGTCGGCTGTGAGAGGAGAGCCAGCACGGGACAAGCTGCGGTGGAACTCAGAGTACTAAATATAAATACAGGTTAGTAAGGATAAGCAAGAGCTAACTTCTAAGGTTGTGGGCTAGTTGAGTGTTGCTGTGAATTGCTAAACAACTTCAATAATCCAGCAACTAAGGTAGGCAGGCTGAGAACTTTATAGGGAGAAGGAGGAGTCCCCTTAAAGGTACAGTGTAAGGGTAAACGGAATTATCCTTACACTAGTTTAGGGTTTATTTTTATTTTACAGGCAAGTTTGTATTTATTGTAACTAGGTAGTGTGACAGACCCTTCTGTCAGGACTGAAGGAGTTAATTGTGTTTAGCTAAGAAACTAATTTCTAAAGACAGAGTTGCTGGCTCCAGCTATAATCTAATTAGTGCTAAGCATTCTATTGTTTGATCAACTCCAGAGAGAAAACGCCTAAGTGATAAGAAGGGCCAAGAGTGTCTTGTGGTTGAAGTGTTTAAGTAATATAATTCTATTGTATCATGTCAAAGGGCTTGTTCCCTCCATGTAATGTACAACAGTCTTTCAACCCCCATCTGGGGGGGGGGGTGTCAAACCTGTATAAATACTAGGCATCTAGCCTTTAATAAATGACATTCTGTTTTAAACCTGAAACTGGCTGGGTTGTGAATTGCTGATTCCCTATGCAGGACATTGTTCCCTGGTACTAACCCTTGGTACACTGTTGGTACCGTAACAATTGGTGGCAAGCGACGGAATGAACCTTATCGCCCAGAAGAGCAACTACACAAGCCAGTAACCTCAGGAAGAGGGGGATTATTACAATACTGACTAAGATGGAAAGAGTACCAGGGACAGAAGGAACCAATGGGCCCAGCATATCAGACAGAACCCCTGAAGAAGCAAGCTTTGATCGGGCGGTTAAAATAAGACTGGCATATTATGGCCCCAACCCATCTGCGGAAATTATCGACCGGGTCATAGCAGATGTGGAGGCCAACCTACTTCGCCAAAGCAGCGCTGCAGCAGCCCAAGTGGAAAAGAGAAAAGTAAATTTTGCAGCTTTTAAAAACTTCCTGGAAACAGAAGGAGAGATTGATGGGTTCCTTGCGGATTTTGAGAGGCAATGTGCACTACACAAGGTACCCGCAGAGGACTGGGTCACGATATTATCCGGAAAATTATCCGTCCGGGCCAGTGAGGCTGTTCGGGCCATTCCAGATGAGGAGGTTGGGGATTATAATACTGTGAAAGAGGCTCTGCTCTCCAGGTATGCGGTTACACCGGAGGCATACCGGAGGCGGTTCAGAGACACTGTTAAATTAGCTGGTGATTCCTACGTTGAGTGGGCATGTAAGGTGCACCGCACAGCAGCTCACTGGATAGCGGGGTGCCAAGCCGTATCTGGGGAAGAGGTGCTGCAGCTATTCCTGTTGGAACATTGCTTTGACAAGTTATCAGCAGGAGTTAGAGAGTGGGTTCGGGACCGTAAACCCTCCACCCTGCAGGAAGCTGCTCGCCTGGCAGATGAGTATATGGATGCCCGCAAACTGGACACTGCTACCACTAAGCCCCCTGCTAGAGTGGAGTACAGACCCCCAGTCACCCCAGCAGCTGCCAGTTACCAACCCCCGGCGCACCGCTATACCACACGGCCTCCGGCCACGAACTACCCTCAGAGAGCCCGGTTCAATTCACGGGGCTACTCACAGCCTATTTGGTGCTTTGGATGTAAGCAACTAGGGCACAAAAGACCAGAGTGTCCCCTAAATACAGCGAACCAAGCACAGTCCTGGAGAAGACCCGCCGGCGGAATCCCACGTAACTCTCAGCCTGTGGCCCGCTACGTAGAGGCGCAAGAATGCTGGAGCATCCTACATGAGGCAGACCTTGTGCAAGCTGCCCACCGGAATAACCGGCAACTGGTTAAAGTGAATGGGAAGAAGGTCAGTGGTCTACGGGATACTGGTGCTACTATGACCTTGCTTCAAAAGAACTTGGTGTCTGAGAAACAGTACACTGGAGACACTGTGGCTGTGAGGGTAGCAGGGGGCGATGTGTTCAGCCTACCTGTTGCCAGGGTACATTTGGATTGGGGAGTGGGCGCTAGACCTGTGAATGTGGGGGTCAAGAAGGACTTACCTGCTGATGTTCTTCTTGGAAATGACTTGGCTCCCCTTGTTTCTGCCTATGCTCCCATGGGTCCCGCTGATGTTAACCCTGTGACTACCCGTGCTCAGATCCGTGCAGCAGAGACTGACCCCCCTGCTGCTAAGCCCCAGGACGCTGAGCTCAGTAAATCTCTATCCGCTATTGATACGTGGAAGTCCCGTTACAATGCGCTGATGAAGGAGAAGAGGAGCGCAGAGGAAAAAGCACGTTTAGAACGTGAATCTCTGCTAGACAAGCTGCACCGACAGACTGCAGAAAACACCAGCTTGAGAGTGGGACATGAAACCTTAAAGACAAACTTAGCGACACTTGAGGAGAAGCTGACGCTGGCTCATAGTGAGGTGCAGCAACTCAAGGGCACCCTATGTCAGTATGAAGGGATTGTGGATACCTATAAAGAGCAGGTACAGAAAACTCGTAAAGAAGCTGATGGGATTTTGAAGGACTGTTTAGCCCTAGTCTGGGCACTGAGGAAGTTGAACCCTTCTTTGTATGGACAGGAATTCTCTCTCATAACGGGAATACAGATGGATTGTCCTGGCAAACTGACATGCCTACCACCTCCTAGTCCGGTCATCCCCAGGTTGACCCGCCAAAGGGTCAAGCCGGGTCTGCCGGAGTGTTCCACAACGGGGGAGATATGTGACAGACCCTTCTGTCAGGACTGAAGGAGTTAATTGTGTTTAGCTAAGAAACTAATTTCTAAAGACAGAGTTGCTGGCTCCAGCTATAATCTAATTAGTGCTAAGCATTCTATTGTTTGATCAACTCCAGAGAGAAAACGCCTAAGTGATAAGAAGGGCCAAGAGTGTCTTGTGGTTGAAGTGTTTAAGTAATATAATTCTATTGTATCATGTCAAAGGGCTTGTTCCCTCCATGTAATGTACAACAGTCTTTCAACCCCCATCTGGGGGGGGGGTGTCAAACCTGTATAAATACTAGGCATCTAGCCTTTAATAAATGACATTCTGTTTTAAACCTGAAACTGGCTGGGTTGTGAATTGCTGATTCCCTATGCAGGACATTGTTCCCTGGTACTAACCCTTGGTACACTGTTGGTACCGTAACAGGTAGAATAGTTATTAAATAGTTATTAACTATTTAATAACTACCTAGCTAAAATAAATACAAAAGTACCCGTAAAATAAATCCTAACCTAAGTTACACTAACACCTAATACTACACTATAATTAAATAAATTAACTATATTAACAATTAAATAATTTAAATTAAATTAGCTAAAGTACAAAAAAAAACAACACTAAATTACAGAAAATAATAAGCAAATTACAAGATATTTAAACTAAGTACACCTAATTTAATAGCCCTATCAACATAAAAAAGCCCCCCCAAAATAAAAAAAACCTAGCCTAAACTAAACTATCAATATCCCTTAAAAGGGCCTTTTGCGGGGCATTGCCCCAAAGAAATCAGCTCTTTTACCTGTAAAAAAAAAATACAAACAACCCTCCCAACAGTAAAACCCACCACCCACACAACCAACCCCCCAAATAAAATACTATCTAAAAAAACCTAAGCACCCCATTGCCCTGAAAAGGGCATTTGAATGGGCATTGCCCTTAAAAGGGCAGTTAGCTCTATTGCAGGCCCAAACCCTAACCTTAAAATAAAACCCACCCAATACACCCTTAAAAAAAACTAACACTAACCCCCTGAAGATTGACTTACAGTTCTGAAGACCTGACATCCATCCTCAAGGAAGCGGCAGAAGTGTTCATCCAAGCCGGGCCGAAGTCCTTAACGAAGCCGGGAGAAGTCTTCATCCAAGCTGGGCGAAGTGGTCCTCCAGAAGGGCAGAAGTCTTCATCCAGACGGCATCTTCTATCTTCATCCATCCAACGCGAAGCGGGTCCATCTTCAAGACATCCGACGCGGAGCATCCTCTTCATCAGGAGTCTTCTTACTGAATGAAGGTACCTTTAAGTGACGTCATCCAAGATGGCGTCCCTTAGATTCCGATTGGCTGATAGAATTCTATCAGCCAATCGGAATTAAGGTAGAAAAAATCATATTTTCTGATGCAATCAGCCAATAGGATTGAAGTTCAATCCTATTGGCTGATCCAATCAGCCAATAGGATTGAGCTCACATTCTATTGGCTGTTCAGGGCAATGGGGAGCTTCGGTTTTTTTAGATAGTATTTTATTTGGGGGGTTGGTTGTGTGTTTTTTTTTTATTTTGGGGGGGCTTTTTTTTATTTTGATAGGCCTATTAGATTAGGTGTAATTAGTTTAAATATCTTGTAATTTGTTTATTATTTTCTGTAATTTAGTGGGTTTCTTTTTTGTAGTTTAGCTAATTAAATTTAAATTATTTAATTGTTGTTATTGTAGTTAATTTATTTAATTATAGTGTAAAGTTAGGTGTTAGTGTAACTTAGGTTAGGTTTTATTTTACTGGTACTTTTGTATTTATTTTAGCTAGTTAAAATAAATACAAACTTGCCTGTAAAATAAAAATTAACCCTATTAGGGTTAGTTAGTTATATTGTAGCTAGCTTAGGGTTTATTTTATAGGTAAGTATTTTGTTTTAAATAGGGATTATTTAGGTAATAATATTAATTTTTATTTAGATTTATTGTAATTATATTTAAGTTAGGGGGTGTTAGGGTTAGACTTCGGTTTAGGGGTTAATAAATTTACTATAGTGGCAGAGACGTTGGGGGCGGCAGATTAGGGGTTAATAAATGTAGGTAGGTGGCGGCGATGTTAGGGGTGGCAGATTAGGGGTTAATATTATTTAACTAGTGTTTGCAAGGCGGGAGTGCAGCGGTTTAGGGGTTAATATGTTTAGTATAGTGGCGGCGATGTCCGGAGCGGCAGATTAGGGGTTAATAATTTTGTTTTAGCGTTTGTGATGCGGGAGGGCCTCGGTTTAGGGGTTAATAGGTAGTTTATGGGTGTTAGTGTTAGCACTTTATTTATGAGTTTTATGTTACGGTGTTGTACAATAAAACTCTTAACTACTAACTTTTAAATGCGTTAGGTCTCTTGACAGGGTAGGGTGTACCACTCACTTTTTGGCCTCCCAGAACAGACTCGTAATACCAGCGCTATGGAAGTCCCATAGAAAAAAAGACTTTAAGAAGTTTACGTAATTCGTTTTGCGGTAAGGCTAAAAAATTGTGCAGTGACCCTAAACCTTCAAGACTCATAATAGCAGCGGGAGTAAAAAAGCAGCGTTAGGACCTGTTAACGCTGCTTTTTTACCCTAACGCACAACTCGTAATCTAGCCGTTAGTGTTTTTAATTTTTTGTAACTTAGTGGGGTTTTTTTTTGGCATTTAGTAATTTTTAATTGTAGATTTAAATAAATTGAGTAGGGTTAGGTTTTTAAATATGTAATATAGTTAATTTAATTTGTTTAATGTAATTTGAGTATAATAGTTAGGGTAGGTTAATTAATATTTTAATATAGTTTAATGTAATTTTAGTATAATAGTTAGGGTAGGTTAATTAATAGCTTAATATAGTTTATTTTAATTCTAAAGGTAAGTTTTAATTTATTATAAGATAGTGATGTTGTAATTTGAATGTAAAGTTAGCGGGTTGTTAGGTTTAGGGGTTAATAACTTAATTTAGTGTATGGCGATGTGGGGGGCTAGCGGTTTAGGGGTTAATAGGTTTAGTAAGTGGTAGTGATGTAGGAGGCCATTTGAAGGGCTATTTGTAATTTAGTATAGGGTAGGGCTTTTTATTATTTTGGGAGGCTTTTTTATTTTATTAGGGGGATTAGATTAGGTGTAATTAGTTTTAAAAACTTGTAATTATTTTATTATTTTCTGTAATTTAGTGGGGGGGGTTCGCACTTTAGATAATTTATTTAAATTGTATTTAATTGTATTTAGTTTAGGTAATTAATTTAATTATAGTGTAGTGTTAGGTGTAATTGTAACTTAGGTTAGGATTTATTTTACAGGTAAATTTGAATTTATTTTAACTAGGTAGCTATTAAATAGTTAATAACTATTTAATAACTATTGTACCTAGTTAAAATAAATACAAACTTGCCTGTAAAATAAAAATAAACCCTAAGATAGCTACAATGTAATTATTAGTTATATTGTAGCTAGCTTAGGGTTTATTTTATAGGTAAGTATTTAGTTTTAAATAGGAATTATTTAGTTAATGATAGTAATATTTATTTAGATTTATTTAAATTATATTTAAGTTGGGGGGTTAGGGTTAGACTTAGGTTTAGGGGTTAATATGTTTATTATAGTGGTGGCGACGTTGGAGGCGGCAGATTAGGGGTTAATAAGTGTAGGTAGGTAGCGACGACATTGGGGTGGCAGATTAGGGGTTAATAAATAAAATGTAGGTGAGGCGATGTTGGGGGCAGAAGATTAGGGGTTAATAAGTATAATGTAGGTGGCGGCGGTGTCCGGAGCGGCAGATTAGGGGTTAATAAGTATATGTAGGTGTTGGTGATGTCGGGGGCGGCGGATTAGGGGTTGATAAGTGTAAGATTAGGGGTGTTTAGACTCGGGGTTCATGTTAGGGTGTTAGGTGTAGACATTAAAAGTGTTTCTCCATAGGAATCAATTGGGCTGCGTTAGGAGCTTTATGCTGCTTTTTTGCAGGTGTTAGGTTTTTTTTTCAGCCGGCTCTGCCCCATTGATTCCTATAAGGAAATCGTGCACGAGCACGTTTTGCCAGCTCACCGCTGCCGTAAGCAGCACTGGTATTGAGTTGAGATGTGGAGCTAAATTTTGCTCTACGCTCACTTTTATGCGGCTAACGCCGGGTTTCTAAAAACCCATAATACCAGCGTTGTCTGTAGGTGAGCGGTGAGGGAAAACTGTGCGTTAGCACCGCACACCATTACCGACAAAACTTGTAATCTAGGTGTATATGTTTTATTTAATAACTAGGGTAGATCAATAAGTCTTAACCCTAAATCATAGAAAGAAAACACAAACACCTATGATTTATTTTATTTGCAATGTAACCCCCTTCAGCTTAACAGTCTTCTATTATATGAATTATATCCTTATGGATTTCTATGAATTTTTCAATCAAGGCTCGCCAGAAACACGGGGCATCAAGCGCCATTCGGAGCCCCTTTATATCACAAAGGGGAAAAAAAGCAATCCACATTTTAAAGGGACAGTAAAGTCAAAATTAAACTTAAATTCATTCGATAGAACATGAAATTTTAAACGACTTTCCAAATTACTTAGTTATCTTTGTATCCTTTGTTAAAGAGTAATCACAGGGGACCTAGGGAACGTGCATGTCTCTTGAGCCACCAGGCAGCAGTGCTTGTAACATTGTTTATAACAGTGCTATACATAGTTACAAACACTGCTGCTTATAGACTGCTATAGATATGTGCACACTCCTAATCTACTTAGTCTTCAACAAAGAATACAAAGAGAACAAAGCAAATTTGATAATATAAGTAAAATGGAAAATTGTTTACAATTGCATGTTCTGTCTGAAGCATTAAAGCTTAATTTTGACTTTACTATCCCTTTAAGTGAAGTCTACAAGGACAGAATTTAGCCACATGACATTTTATATGTTGGTCAAAGCTGCCCTATATGCTGAATAGCCTCTGCAGTCTAGAAGCTATTAGCAGCAAACAACTGGTTAAAATATAAGTGCAGGGGGGGCACTGCTGGTCTCTACTTGCCCTACACTTTCCTTCATGCCATCCCTGAGAGACATCTGCATTTATTTGCAGTAATAAGACAGTTGTGCTGCATGGGACAGTACAGATCATTCTTCATAGACTTCTTCTCAACCTCATTAACTTCCCTATCTCCTTCTTTCTATCTCTTTCCTTTTCAGTCGATCCTCTGTCTCTCCCCCTTTAGAGGAGGGTAGTTGTGAATGGGATATTCCTCTTGCTGATGTGAGCTGTTGGAAGTTGTCCAGTTCACCCTCCCTTCTCTGCTGCAGAAAAAAGGCTGAACACTGCGGCAGAGGGAGGCAGCAGACTGAGTGCTACAGAGGACAGACGTACAGACTCAGGGAGTAAGGTAACGCACCATAATGAAGAGAGGACCACAGCAAGAAGTTGGGGTGCCTGGCTGCTCTGTGGGACTAAGGAGATGTCATATGGGGGGACACACATTAAACAGACTGAAGAGGCAATATAGACTTACATGAGACAGAACAAATTAGTCACAATTTGCCAGAGGCACAGAAATATACAGGGATATTGGATATTTATTAGATAAAATGTAACATATATAAAGGATAAGCAGATAGTAAGAAAAAGAAAGGAGGTGACTTAATGGAACTGACAGAATGGAAGAGATAGAAGATCATATGCATAAGACACATTTATCTATGGGACAAATAGGCAGAAGCACCAAAATGTGTTTGTGATAAGAGTCATGTGATTTCTAGGGAACAGGGAGAATGAGAGAAACCAAATCTTTCCATGGGACAAAAACTCTAACATAAATGACAAATTGTTTTCACAAACTGTCAATCTGTCCCACTGAAAAATGTGCTGCATTGGTCACTTGTCAGACATGTGACTTAATTCCATGGGACAGACAGAATGACACCTCACATCATTCCTGGGATCAGGCATGAAGAGTAAGTAGCAGAAATGTGAGACAGAAATAGAGACATCACAGTTTTATATAAGACAAAATGAAATAGATACCTGATGTTTTATGGGACTAGCTGAATCGCTGAGACATCAGTTATTACCCTGGAAAAGACAATGTGTAAGAGAAAGAAGCAATGCTATGTGGGTGGGGAGGGGGGTCTACTAGTGGCTAATACCTAATATAACCCTAAATGTTGTGGTTTTGCAGGGTCAGATGATGCCAGTCTAGTTACACATATTGCCACTGTTCTGTCACTGGTTATAACTGTGGTAATGGGTGACTGCAACCTTTGTAACTCTGACATATGTATGTGACATTACATACTGAATCTCAGGTAATTCATGGATAGATTTATGGATAATAGGAGCCATAAGTAAAATTCTAGTTGGCATGGCTCCAGGGAGGACACCAATTATTTCAATGGGGCAGGCAGAATGACAGAGAATTAAGATCTTTTTATGGCACAAAAAGAAAAAGAGAAACAGGTCTATGGACATGACACATTATAGATCTATCCAAAAGGGAAGGCATGAGGTTAGTTAAAGGGACACAACACCCAAGATTTTCTTTTGTGATTCAGACAGATCATCTCATTTTAATACAAAGTCCCCAATTAACTTCTAATTTCAAATGTGCTTTGTTCTCATGTTATTCTTTGTTGAAGAGTTATCTAGATAGGTAGTGTTCACATGGCTAGAGCACCACAAGACAGGAAATAGTGCTGCCATCTAGTGCTCTTGCTAATGTATAACATTATTATAAAACTGCTGCCCTCTAGTGCTCTTGCTAATGTATAACATTGTTATAAAACTGCTGCCCTCTAGTGCTCTTGCTAATGTATAACATTGTTATAAAACTGCTGCCATCTAGTGCTCCTGCTAATGTATAACATTATTATAAAACTGCTGCCATCTAGTGCTCTTGCTAATGTATACCATTGTTATAAAACTGCTGCCCTCTAGTGCTCTTGCTAATGTATAACATTGTTATAAAACTGCTGCCCTCTAGTGCTCTTGCTAATGTATAAAATTGTTATAAAACTGCTGCCATCTAGTGCTCCTGCTAATGTATAACATTATTATAAAACTGCTGCCATCTAGTGCTCCTGCTAATGTATAACATTGCTATAAAACTGCTGCCATCTAGTGCTCTTGCTAATGTATAACATTATTATAAAACTGCTGCCATCTAGTGCTCTTGCTAATGTATAACATTATTATAAAACTGCTGCCATCTAGTGCTCTTGCTAATGTATAACATTGCTATAAAACTGCTGCCATCTAGTGCTCTTGCTAATGTATAACATTATTATAAAACTGCTGCCATCTAGTGCTCCTGCTAATGTATAACATTATTATAAAACTGCTGCCCTCTAGTGCTCTTGCTAATGTATAACATTATTATAAAACTGCTGCCCTCTAGTGCTCCTGCTAATGTATAACATTGTTATAAAACTGCTGCCATTTAGTGCTCTTGCTAATGTATAACATTGTTATAAAACTGCTGCCATCTAGTGCTCTTGCTAATGTATAACATTGCTATAAAACTGCTGCCATCTAGTGCTCTTGCTAATGTATAACATTGCTATAAAACTGCTGCCATCTAGTGCTCCTGCTAATGTATAACATTATTATAAAACTGCTGCCATCTAGTGCTCTTGCTAATGTATAACATTATTATAAAACTGCTGCCATCTAGTGCTCTTGCTAATGTATAACATTGTTATAAAACTGCTGCCATCTAGAGCTCTTGCTAATGTATAACATTATTATAAAACTGCTGCCCTCTAGTGCTCTTGCTAATGTTTAACATTGTTATAAAACTGCTGCCATCTAGTGCTCTTGCTAATGTATAACATTATTATAAAACTGCTGACATCTAGTGCTCCTGCTAATGTATAACATTATTATAAAACTGCTGCCATCTAGTGCTCTTGCTAATGTATAGCATTATTATAAAACTGCTGCCATCTAGTGCTCTTGCTAATGTATAACATTGTTATAAAACTGCTGCCATCTAGTGCTCTTGCTAATGTATAACATTGCTATAAAACTGCTGCCATCTAGTGCTCTTGCTAATGTATAACATTGTTATAAAACTGCTGCCATCTAGTGATCTTGCTAATGTATAACATTGCTATAAAACTGCTGACGTCTAGTGCTCTTGCTAATGTATAGCATTGCTATAAAACTGCTGCCATCTAGTGCTCTTGCTAATGTATAACATTATTATAACATTGCTGCAATCTAATGCTCTTGCTAATGTATAACATTATTATAAAACTGCTGCCATCTAATGCTCTTGCTAATGTATAACATTATTATAAAACTGCTGCCATCTAATGCTCTTGCTAATGTATAACAATATTATAAAACTGCTGCCATCTAGTGCTCTTGCTAATGTATAACATTATTATAAAACTGCTGCCATCTAGTGCTCTTGCTAATGTATAACATTGTTATAAAACTGCTGCCATCTAGTGCTCTTGCTAATGTATAACATTGCTATAAAACTGCTGACATCTAGTGCTCTTGCTAATGTATAACATTGCTATAAAACTGCTGCCATCTAGTGCTCTTGCTAATGTATAACATTATTATAACACTGCTGCAATCTAATGCTCTTGCTAATGTATAACATTATTATAAAACTGCTGCCATCTAATGCTCTTGTTAATGTATAACATTGTTATAAAACTGCTGCCATTTAGTGCTCTTGCTAATGTATAACATTATTATAAAACTGCTGCCCTCTAGTGCTGTTGCTAATATATAACATTGTTATAAAACTGCTGCCATCTAGTGCTCTTGCTAATGTATAACATTATTATATAACTGCTGTCCTCTAATGCTCTTGCTAATGTATAATGTTATTATAAAACTGCTGCCATCTAGTGCTCTAGCTAATGTATAACATTATTATATAACTGCTGTCCTCTAATGCTCTTGCTAATGTATAACATTATTATAAAACTGCTGCCATCTAGTGCTCTTGCTAATGTATAACATTATTATAAAACTGCTGCCATCTAATGCTCTTGCTAATGTATAACATTATTATAAAACTGCTGCCATCTAATGCTCTTGCTAATGTATAACATTGTTATAAAACTGCTGCCATCTAGTGCTCTTGCTAATGTATAACATTGCTATAAAACTGCTGCCATCTAGTGTTCTTGCTAATGTATAACATTATTATAAAACTGCTGCCATCTAGTGCTCCTGCTAATGTATAATATTGTTATAAAACTGCTGCCATCTAGTGCTCTTGCTAATGTATAACATTATTATAAAACTGCTGCCATCTAGTGCTCCTGCTAATGAATAACATTGTTATAAAACTGCTGCCCTCTAGTGCTCTTGCTAATGTATAACATTGTTATAAAACTGCTGCCATCTAGTGCTCTTGCTAATGTATAACATTATTATAAAACTGCTGCCATCTAGTGCTCTTGCTAATGTATAACATTATTATAAAACTGCTGCCATCTAGTGCTCTTGTAATGTATAACATTATTATAAAACTGCTGCCATCTAGTGCTCCTGCAAATGTATAACATTGTTATAAAACTGCTGCCATCTAGTACTCTTGCTGATGTATAACATTCTTGCAAAATTGATGCAGACACATGCACGCTCCTAAGCAAAGAAATGTAATAGACGTAATTTGCTCTATCTGAATCATGTAAGAACATTTTGGGTTTCATATCAGTGTAAAGTACATAAATGTCCAAAAACAAAATGGTTTAATGTGTGAGGATTTTATTATTGCACTGTTGCTTGCATATAACTGAGTGTTTAACCCCTGCAATTGGGTTAAACACATAGTTAAACTTAGCTCCAGAGCAGCAATGCAATACTGGGAATTAGCTGAACACATCTGGTGAGCCAATGACAACAGGCATATGTGCAGCTACCAATCACCAGCTAGCTCACAGTAGTGCATTACTGCTCCTTAACCTCCCTAAGTATGCTTTACAACAAAGGATACCAAGCAAACAAAGTAAATTTGGTAATAACAGTAAATTGAAAAATATTTTAAAATAGAACGCTCTGAAACATGAAAGTTTAACTTTGACTTATGTCCCTTTAAACAAAACATCCTCAGTATCATAACTGATGCAAGCAGAAATGTCTGTACTATAAAATAAGTTGATTGGCAAGAAACTAATGGGCCATGAACTCAATCTGATTTTTTAGGTTATCTAAGTTTGTGTTTGATGTAAGCTTTTATCCACTGATGTAAGCTTTTATCCACTGATGTAAGCTTTTGTACACTGATGTAAGCTTTTATCCACTGATGTAAGCTTTTATCCACTGATGTAAGCTTTAGTACACGGATGTAAGCTTTTATCCACTGATGTAAGCTTTTGTCCACTGATGTAAGCTTTTATCCACTGATGTAAGCTTTAGTACACGGATGTAAGCTTTTATCCACTGATGTAAGCTTTTGTCCACTGATGTAAGCTTTTATCCACTGATGTAAGCTTTAGTACACTGATGTAAGCTTTTATCCACTGATGTAAGCTTTTGTCCACTGATGTAAGCTTTTATCCACTGATGTAAGCTCTAGTACACTGATGTAAGCTTTTATCCACTGATGTAAGCTTTTGTCCACTGATGTAAGCTTTTGTCCACTGATGTAAGCTTTAGTACACTAATGTAAGCTTTTATCCACTGATATAAGCTTTTGTCCACTGATGTAAGCTTTAATCCACTGATGTAAGCTTTTATCCACTGATGTAAGCTTTTATCCACTGATGTAAGCTTTAATCCACTGATGTAAGCTTTTGTACACTGATGTAAGCTTTTATCCACTGATGTAAGCCTTTATCCACTGATGTAAGCTTTTGTACACTGATGTAAGCTTTTATCCACTGATGTAAGCTTTTATCCACTGATGTAAGCTTTAGTACACGGATGTAAGCTTTTATCCACTGATGTAAGCTTTTGTCCACTGATGTAAGCTTTTATCCACTGATGTAAGCTTTAGTACACTGATGTAAGCTTTTATCCACTGATGTAAGCTTTTGTCCACTGATGTAAGCTTTTATCCACTGATGTAAGCTCTAGTACACTGATGTAAGCTTTTATCCACTGATGTAAGCTTTTGTCCACTGATGTAAGCTTTTGTCCACTGATGTAAGCTTTAGTACACTAATGTAAGCTTTTATCCACTGATATAAGCTTTTGTCCACTGATGTAAGCTTTAATCCACTGATGTAAGCTTTTATCCACTGATGTAAGCTTTTATCCACTGATGTAAGCTTTAATCCACTGATGTAAGCTTTTATCCAGTGATGTAAGCTTTTATCCAGTGATGTAAGCTTTTATCCACTGATGTAAGCTTTTATCCACTGATGTAAGCTTTTATCCAGTGATGTAAGCTTTAATCCACTGACGTAAGCTTTTATCTACTGATGTAAGCTTTTATCCAGTGATGTAAGCTTTTATCCACTGATGTAAGCTTTTATCCACTGATGTAAGCTTTTGTCCACTGATGTAAGCTTTTGTACACTGATGTAAGCTTTTTTACACTGATGTAAGCTTTTATCCACTGATGTAAGCTTTTATCCACTGATGTAAGCTTTTATTCACTGATGTAAGCTTTTATCCACTTATGTAAGCTTTTATCCAGTGATGTAAGCTTTTATCCACTGATGTAAGCTTTTATCCAGTGATGTAAGCTTTTGTCCCCTGATGTAAGCTTTTGTCCCCTGATGTAAGCTTTTGTCCACTGATGTAAGCTTTTGTACACTGATGTAAGCTTTTGTACACTGATGTAAGCTTTTATCCACTGATGTAAGCTTTTGTCCACTGATGTAAGCTTTTGTCCACTGATATAAGCTTTTATCCACTAATGTAAGCTTTTGTCCACTGATATAAGCTTTTGTACACTGATGTTAGCTTTTGTCCACTGATATAAGCTTTTATCCACTGATGTTAGCTTTTGTCCCCTGATGTAAGCTTTTGTCCACTGATGTAAGCTTTTGTACAGTGATGTAAGCTTTTGTACACTGATGTAAGCTTTTATCCACTGATGTAAGCTTTTGTACACTGATGTAAGCTTTTATCCACTGATGTAAGCCTTTATCCAATGATGTAAGCTTTTATCCACTGATGTAAGCTTTCGTCCACCAATGTAATCCTTTGTCCACTGATGTAAGCTTTTGTCCACTGATATAAGCTTTTATCCACTAATGTAAGCTTTTGTCCACTGATATAAGCTTTTGTACACTGATGTTAGCTTTTGTCCACTGATATAAGCTTTTGTCCACTGATGTTAGCTTTTGTCCCCTGATGTAAGCTTTTGTCCACTGATGTAAGCTTTTGTACAGTGATGTAAGCTTTTGTACACTGATGTAAGCTTTTATCCACTGATGTAAGCTTTTGTACACTGATGTAAGCTTTTATCCACTGATGTAAGCTTTTGTACACTGATGTAAGATTTTATCCACTGATGTAAGCCTTTATCCAATGATGTAAGCTTCTATCCACTGATGTAAGCTTTCGTCCACCAATGTAATCCTTTGTCCACTGATGTAAGCTTTTGTCCACTGATATAAGCTTTTATCCACTAATGTAAGCTTTTGTCCACTGATATAAGCTTTTGTACACTGATGTTAGCTTTTGTCCACTGATATAAGCTTTTGTCCACTGATGTTAGCTTTTGTCCCCTGATGTAAGCTTTTGTCCACTGATGTAAGCTTTTGTACAGTGATGTAAGCTTTTGTACACTGATGTAAGCTTTTATCCACTGATGTAAGCTTGTGTACACTGATGTAAGCTTTTATCCACTGATGTAAGCCTTTATCCAATGATGTAAGCTTTTATCCACTGATGTAAGCCTTTATCCAATGAAGTAAGCTTTTATCCACTGATGTAAGCTTTCGTCCACCAATGTAATCCTTTGTCCACTGATGTAAGCTTTTGTCCACTGATGTAAGCTTTTGTACACTGATGTAAGCTTTTATCCACTGATGTAAGCTTTTGTACACTGATGTAAGCTTTTATCCACTGATGTAAGCTTTTGTCCACTGATGTAAGCTTTTGTACACTGATGTAAGCTTTTGTACACTGATGTAAGCTTTTATCCACTGATGTAAGCCTTTATCCAATGATGTAAGCTTTTATCCACTGAT
Organism: Bombina bombina; assembly: GCF_027579735.1. Taxonomy (NCBI): domain Eukaryota; kingdom Metazoa; phylum Chordata; class Amphibia; order Anura; family Bombinatoridae; genus Bombina; species Bombina bombina. The sequence continues at coordinate 80,394 of NW_026512122.1, forward strand.
GTAAGCTTTCGTCCATCAATGTAATCCTTTGTCCACTGATGTAAGCTTTTGTCCACTGATGTAAGCTTTTGTCCAAGCTCATACCCAAAAAAACATATATGATTAATGCCTAATGGTTTATGTTACCTAGTCAAATGTGCATTTTATTATGATACAGTGATGACCCAGAATAATGCTGCAGGGGTTAGACACAGTGGGCCAGATTTCGAGTGGCTCGCTATCAGTTACGCGTGAGCAATATTGGGTTTATCGTGGCTGTTTCTGCATTTTGGATTTAGTGCGCATATTTAAAGTTGAAAGTGAACTTTAATGGGGTTAATTTATCAAGCTCTGTATGGAGCTTGATGACCCGTGTTTCCGGCGAGCCTTCAGGCTCACCGGAAACAGAAGTTATGAAGCAGCATTCTAAAGACCGCTGCTCCATAACTTGTCCACCTGCTCTGAGAAATCAACCAAATCGAATATGATTGTGTTGATTGACACCCCCTGCTAGCGGTTGATTGGCCATGAATCTGTAGGGGGTGATATTGCACCAGCAGTTCACAAGAATGCAATGATAAATGCCGTATGCTGTCGGCATTTATCGATATGCGGTGGCCATGATACGCTACATCATATCATGTCAGTCCGCAATATAATAAATATACCCTAATGTGAGTAGGGATAGTGTGACCTCTGGTTAACAAAACACATAAAAAATACATGTAAAAGTGCAGTTACCCTCAGAATTACATACCGCTAGATTTAGAGTTCTGCGGCCAAAGGGGTGCGTTAGCTACGCGTGTTTTTTTTCCCCCGCACCTTTTAAATACCGCTGGTATTTAGAGTTCACAGAAGGGCTGCGTTAGGCTCCAAAAAGGGAGCGTAGAGCATAATTTACCGCCACTGCAACTTACGGACGAGGCCAGCTTCAAAAATGTGCTCGTGCACGATTCCCCCATAGGAAACAATGGGGCCGTTTGAGCTGAAAAAAAACCTAACACCTGCAAAAAAGCAGCGTTCAGCTCTTAACGCAGCCCCATTGTTTCCTATGGGGAAACACTTCCTTTGTCTGAACCTAACACCCTAACATGTACCCCGAGTCTAAACACCCCTTACCTTACACTTATTAACCCCTAATCTGCCGCCCCCACTATCACTGACCCCTTCAGCCGGATGGACCTCTTCAGCCGGATGATGGACCTCTTCAGCCCGATTATGGACCTCTTCAGCCCGATGATGTACCTCTTTAGCCCGATGATGGACCTCTTTAGCCCGATGATGGACCTCTTCAGCCCGATGATGGACCTCTTCAGCCCCCGCTTGGACTTGGATGAAGATTTCGGAGCCTCTTCTGGACGGATCGGTGATACCCGGCGTGGTGAAGGCACGGTAGGGAGATCTTCAGGGGCTTAGTGTTAGGTTTATTTAAGGGGGGTTTGGGTTAGATTAGGGGTATGTGGGTGGTGGGTTGTAATGTTGGGGGGGTTATTGTATGTTTTTTTTTTACAGGCAAAAGAGCAGAATTCTTTGGGGCATGCCCCGCAAAAGGCCCTTTAAGGGCTGGTAAGGTAAAAGAGCTTTTCTATTTGTATTTTAGAATAGGGTAGGGCATTTTTTTATTTTGGGGGGCTTTGTTATTTTATTAGGGGCCTTAGAGTAGGTGTAATTAGCTTAAAATTGTTGTAATATTTTTCTAATGTTTGTAAATTATTTTTTTATTTTTTGTAACTTAGTTCTTTTTTTATTTTTTGTACTTTGGTTAGTTTATTTAATTGTATTTATCTAACTAGGTAGCTATTAAATAGTTATTAACTATGTAATAGCTATTGTACCTGGTTAAAATAAATACAAAGTTGCCTGTAAAATAAATATTAATCCTAAAATAGCTACAATATAATTATAATTTATATTGTAGCTATATTAGGATTTATTTTACAGGTAAGTATTTAGCTTTAAATAGGAATAATTTATTTAATAAGAAATAATTTATTTAGTTAGATAAAAATTATATTTAACTTAGGGGGGTGTTAGTGTTAGGATTAGACTTAGCTTTAGGGGTTAATAAATTTAATAGAGTAGCGGTGAGGTTTGGTCGGCAGATTAGGGGTTAATACTTGAAGTTAGGTGTCGGTGATGTTAGGGAGGGCAGATTAGGGGTTAATACTATTTATTATAGGGTTATTGAGGCGGGAGTGAGGCGGATTAGGGGTTAATAACTTTATTATAGTAGCGGTGAGGTCCGGTCGGCAGATTAGGGGTTAATAAGTATAGGTAGGTGGCGGCGACGTTGGGGGCGGCAGATTAGGGGTTAATAAATATAATATAGGGGTCGGCGGTGTTAGGGGCAGCAGATTAGGGGTACATAGGGATAATGTAGGTTGCGGTGGTGTGCGGTCGGCAGATTAGGGGTTAAAAAAAATTATTAGAGTGGCAGCGATGTGGGGGGGCCTCGGTTTAGGGGTACATAGGTAGTTTATGGGTGTTAGTGTACTTTAGAGCAAAGTAGTTAAGAGCTTTATGAACCGGCGTTAGCCCAGAAAGCTCTTAACTCCTGGCTTTTCTCTGCGGCTGGAGTTTTGTCGTTAGATTTCTAACGCTCACTTCAGCCAAGACTCTAAATACCGGCATTAGAAAGATCCCATTGAAAAGATAGGATACGCAAATGGTGTAGAGGGATCTGCGGTATGGAAAAGTCACGGCTGCAAAGTGAGCGTTAGACCCTTTCCTGACTGACTAAATACCAGCGGGCGGCCAAAAGCAGCGTTAGGAGCCCCTAACGCTGGTTTTGACGGCTAACGCAGAACTCTAAATCTAGGCGATAATTAATTATTAATTAATTATTAATCTAATAAAAATTATTTTAAAAATTATTTCATAATAAAGTAATAAGGACTCAAAGATACGAGGTCTCAGGTATAAGAAAAAAAGACATGCAAAGGGCATAGAGATACATACAAGTACATCTCAGTATATGTATGTACTGTATATATGTGTGTGTGTGTGTGTATATATATATATATATATATATATATATATATATATAGATGATAGATAGATAGATAGATAGATAGATAGATAGATAGATAGATAGATAGATATAGATAGATAGAGAGAGAGAGAGAGAGATAGATAGATAGATAGATAGATAGATAGATAGATAGATAGATAGATAGATAGATAGATAGATAGATAGATATCAAAATAACAAGAGTATTGCATTGAGCAATGATACTTTTTTATTGGACTAACTATACATTTATAAGATGACAAGCTTTTCGGAAGAGTTCCTTCCTTTTTCAAGTCTGAAGCAAGTATTATATATATGCGCCTTATTTATCATTAGAAATACTCCCAAATAGACTTGATTTTTGTATAGAACCTGTCTAACTTCTTTTTTTTATTGAAATCTAACTTGTTTAAACCACCCTTTACTGTATATTTCATTATTTAAATACAAACCTAACTTAATTGTAATATAATAAAATGAATATATCATTATTTTCTTTTTAAATTGTAACAAAACATGTAACTGAATACATGTAATTTAATCAATAAATGCTTTTTTGGTTTTAGTCATGTGTAAGAAAGCTTTATTTTTTTTTACACATACTACAATTCTAATAATAAAAACTGATATTTTAAACAAAAACACCTTTATCTTCTTCCCCTGCAGTACTTATGACCCCTATAGATATGCAAAAATGTCAGTGGTGACCCAAAATATGTTACTAACTATGGACTTGTATTGCATCTCTACTGATATAATTTATTGTTAGCTTTAGACTGATACGTTTGTCTTCCTTTACAAATAGAAAATAATAGGACACCAGTTTTTTTATTTTCAAATAATATATTTATTATAAAATATAAAATAAAATAAAATTATCGGCTAGATTATGAGTTTTGCGGTATGAGTAAAAAAGCAGCGTTAAAGGGACATTATACACTCATTTTTTCTTTGCATATATGTTTTGTAGATGATCTATTTATATAGCCCATAAAGTTTTATTTAAAAAAAAATGTATAGTTTTGCTTATTTTTAAATATCATTGCTCTGATTTTCAGACTTCTAACCAAGCCCCAAAGTTTGATGTGAATGCTGTCAGCTACCTTCTCCAGCTTGCTCCTGTTTGTGTAAAGGGTCTTTTCATATGCAAAAGAAGGGGGAGGGGGAGTCTTATTTCCCACTTGCAATGGGCTTTCCAACTAACTTTTCAACAGAGCTAAACTGAGAGTTTCTAAGTAAGTCTTTAAACCGTTTTATACTGGATTTTTATATCAGTATCTGGGCATCTTGTTCTTTATAGTAGTGTCTATTACATGCAGTTATATGAAAATGGGTGTATACTGTCCCTTTAAGGCTCATAACGCTGCTTTTTCAATACCGCTGCTATTACGAATCTTGTAGGTACAGCTGTCCCGCACACTTTTTTGGCCGTACCGCAAATTAACTTACGCAATTTTCGTAAAAGTCTTTTTTCAATGGGACTTCCATTGCACCTGTATTACAAGCTTTTTTTAGGCCAAAACGTGAGCGGTACAGCGTATCTCGCAAGATTCGTACCGCATGCTAAAGTCAATAGTTAAGAGTTTTACACTACAAAGCTGTAGCATAAAACTCATAACTAAAGTGCTAAAAAGTACACTAACACCCATAAACTACCTATTAACCCCTAAACCGAGGCCCTCCCGCATTGCAAACACTAAAATAAAATGATAAACTCCTAATCTGCCGCTCCGGACATCGCCGCCACTATAATAAACATATTAACCCCTAAACCGCCGCACTCCCGCCTCGCAAACACTAGTTAAATATTGTTAACACCTAATCTGCCATCCCTAACATTGCTGCCACCTACCTTCATTTATTAACCCCTAGTCTGCCGTCCCCAACGTTGCCACCACTATATTAAATGTATTAACCCCTAAACCTAAGTCTAACCCTAACACCCCCTAACTTAAATATAATTAAAATAAATCTAAAAAAAACCTACTATTAATAACTAAATAATTCATATTTAAAACAAAATACTTACCTATAAAATAAACCCTAAGCTAGCTACAATATAACTAATAGTTACATTGTATCTAGCTTAGGTTTTATTTTTATTTCACAGGCAAGTTTGTATTTATTTTAACTAGGTAGAATAGTTAGTAAATGGTTATTAACTATTTACTAACTACCTAGCTAAAATAAATACAAATTTACCTGTAAAATAAAACCTAACCTGTCTTACACTAACACCTAACCTTACACTACAATTAAATCAATTACCTAAATTAAATACAATTACCTAAATGAAATACAAATACCTAAATTACAAAAAAAAAACACTAAATTACACAAAATAAAAAACAAATTACAAGATATTTTAACTATTTACATCTAATCTAATAGCCCTATCAAAATAAAAAAGCCCCCCCCAAAATAAAAAAAACCCCTAGCCTAAACTAAACTTTTCTAACAGCCAATCGGAATCTAAGGGACACCATCTTGGATGACGTCACTTAAAGGAACCTTCATTAGTCGGGTAGTCGCCAGAAGAAGAGGATTTTCTCCTCTGGATGTCTTGAAGATGGACCCGCTCCTCGCCGGATGGATGAAGATAGAAGATGCCGTCTGGATGAAGACTTCTGCCTGTCTGGAGGATCACTTCTCCCAGCTTGGATGAAGACTTCTCCCGGATTCGTTGAGGACTTCTTGCCACTTCGTTGAGGACTTCTCCCGGCTTCGTTTAGGATGGATGTCCGGTCTTCAAAACTGTAAGTGGATCTTCGGGGGATAGTGTTAGGTTTTTTTAAGGGTTTATTGGGTGGGTTTTAGTTTTATATTAGGGTTTGGGCAGCAAGAGAGCTAAAAGCCCTTTTAAGGGCAATGCCCATCCAAATGCCCTTTTCATGGCAATGGGGAGTTTAGGTTTTTTTAGTTAGGGTTTTATTTGGGGGGTTGGTTGTGTGGGTGGTGGGTTTTACTGTTGCGGGGGTTGCTTGTATTTTTTTTTACAGGTAAAAGAGCTGATTTTTTTGGGGCAATGCCCTGCAAAAGGCCCTTTTAAGGGCTATTGGTAGTTTAGTTTAGGCTAGGGTTTTTTTTTATTTTGGGGGGGCTTTTTTATTTTGATAGGGCTATTATGTTAGGTGTAATTAGTTTAAATATCTTGTAATTTGTTTTTTATTTTGTGTAATTTAGTGTTTATTTTTTTGTAATTTAGGTATTTGTATTTAATTTAGGTAATTGTATTTAAATTAGGTAATTGATTTAATTGTAGTGTAAGGTTAGGTGTTATTGTAACTTAGGTTAGGTTTTATTTTACAGGTAAATTTGCATTTATTTTAACTAGGCAGTTAGTAAATAGTTAATAACTATTTAGTAACTATTCTACCTAGTTAAAATAAATACAAACTTGCCTGTAAAATAAAAATAAAACCTAAGCTAGCTACAATGTAACTATTAGTTATATTGTAGCTATCTTAGGGTTTATGTTACAGGAACGTATTTAGTTTTAAATAGGATTTATTTAGTTATTAAGAGTAGGTTTTCTTTAGATTTATTTAAATTATATTTAAATTAGGGGGTGTTAGGGTTAGGGTTAGACTTAGGTTTAGGGGTTAATAAATTTAGTATAGTGGTGGCGACGTTGGCGGCGGCAGATTAGGGGTTAATAAATTAAGGTAGGTGGCGGCGATGTTAGGGACGGCAGATTAGGGTTTAATAATATTTGACTAGTGTTTGCGATGCGGGAGTGCGACGGTTTAGGGGTTAATATGTTTATTATAGTGGCGGAGACGTTGGGGCAGCAGATTAGTGGTTAATAAGTGTAGGTAGGTTGCGGCGACATAGGGGGTGGGAGATTAGGGGTTAATAAATATAATGTAGGTGTCTGCGATGTTGGGGGCAGCAGATTAGAGGTTAATAAGTATAATGTAGGTGGGGGCGATGTCCGGAGCGGCAGATTAGGGGTTAATAAGTATAATGTAGGTGTCGGTGATGTCGGGGGGGCCAGATTAGGGGTTAATAAGTGTAAGATTAGGGGTGTTTAGATTCGGAGTTCATGTTAGGGTGTTAGGTGTAAACATAAATTTTGTTTCCCCATAGGAATCAATGGGGCTGCGTTACGGAGCTTTGCGCTGCTTTTTTTCAGGTGTTAGGCTTTTTTCAGCCGGCTCTCCCCATTGATGTCTATGGGGAAATCGTGCACGAGCACGTAGGACCAGCTCACCACTGACTTAAGCAGTGCTGGTATTGGAGTGCAGTATGGAGCTCAATTTTGCTCTATGCTCACTTCTTGCCTTTTAACACCGGATTGATGAAAACCTGTAATACCAGCGCTGTAGGAAAGTGAGCGGTGAGAATAAAGTGCAAGTTAGCACCACACCCCGCTTACCGCAAGACTCGTAATCTAGCCGTATTTTATTTTCACATTCATTGATTTAAAAAATATTATCAAAAGAAAATCTACATCATTGATTCATATTTAATTCTTATAGCTGCCAAATTTAATTCTTATAGCTGCTTCTCTTGCAAAAAAAGTGAAGTAAATTCAATGTTCTCCACAGTGGTTTTGGAGAACTTTTGTGGCCGTATTTGTAGGAGAATTTTAGGTTCTCCTAAGGCACAAAATAATGATAAATCTGAATTTCGGCGATTAGTAAGGCATATTTTTTAAAAATACGACCAAAAAAGGTCTTTTTTGTGCTTTCTTAGGCGCACATGTGCGCCTAGGTGAGACAGAATAGAGTGGGAGAATTTTACGGTCCTATTTGCTTATTTTTAGGCGTATTTTGCTTTGATAAATAGGAGAACAATTCCGACAACGTATTTGTAGTCGTAAATGTGGGAGAATTACAATAATAAATGGCGCCCATAATGTACTAAAATACCATCAGCTATATGTAGAAATCTGTATTTATGAATAAATAGAGCATATTTGTCTATGTGAAGAACATTGGAATGTGAAATATTAATATTTTCATGTCGGGCTAGCAAACTTGAGAATATGCGATCGGGTTTGCACATGAGTAAGGTGTTTATTTTCCACTTTTTTGCTCCATTGACTTCTATGGAGGAATACTTTGACGTTTTTACAATAGTCTAACTTTGGCTTTTTGCGTGCATCGGGTTAGTGCACGAGCGAAAACGTTTTACTTTCAACTTGTAATACAAGTGCAAAAAGCTTACTTCTACCAAAGTTAGACCGCTCCACTTGTAATCTGACCCATTGTTGTCAGTAATGCAAATAGTTTTTCTTCTTTTAACTTAAAGGGACAGTCTACACCAGAATTGTTATTGTTTAAAAAGATAGATAACGCCTTTATTACCAACTTCCCAGCTTTGTTATATTAATATACTTTATAACATATAAACCTTTTACATTTCTGCCAATTTCTAAGCCACTACAGACAGCCTCTTATCACATGCTTTTTTATGTGAGCCATATAGATTGTAGTGATGTCGCGAACCTTTAAATGTCCGCCATTGACTTCAATAGGCAGGCGAACTTTAAAACCCACAAGGACTCTTTCTGGCCACAATAGCGATGGAAAAGTTGTTTCAAGGGGACTAACACCTGGACTGTGGCATGCCGGAGGGGGATCCATGGCAAAACTCCAAAGGAAAATTACATAGTTGATGCAGAGTCTGGTTTTAAGCCATAAAGGGCCTTAATCACCTAACATTCCTAATTTTTTTTTTTATTAACGTGCTTTAAAACATCAGGTATGATGTAGTATCGATCAGGTAGTGTAAGAGTTACGCCTGCTTCACAGTGACAGACCAAACTCCCTGTGTAACGCACCGCAAACAACTGCAAACAGTCCATTTGCACAACCACGAGATAGATAGATTTGATAGTTAGATACATACATTACATAGATCAATAGATGCAATATACATATGATAGATACAAATTACATAGATCAATAGATGCAATATACATTTGATGATAGATACGAATTACATAGATCAATCGATGCAATATACATTTGATAGATACGAATTACATAGATCAAAAGATGCAATATACATTTGATAGATACGAATTACATATATCAATAAATGCCATTTATATTTGATAGATACGATTGATAGTTAGATAGATTTGATAGATAAATAGATAGATTTGATAGATATATGATTTCCCTGACAGAGTATAACAATAAGACATGCGGTCTGGGACCCGTGGTGTGTTAAGTAGTACTATTCTTAGCAGTTTACTACCTGTTACTCCCCCTATCGGCGGAGGTCTATATGGCCTGCATTTTTGGAACAGGGAGATGGAAGAAGATGATTGGTCTGTCCTCCTACTTCAAATTTGGCCTAAACACAAGTGGCTGTCTCAAATCAGTCCAGCCACGAGATAGATAGATTTGATAGATAGATATACATAGATTGATAGTTAGATAGAATCGATAGAAGATAAATAGATCGATTTGATAGATATATAATTACCCTGACAAAGTATAATAATAAAACATGCGGTCTGGGACCCATGGTAACTAGGTTGTGTTAAGTAGTACTATTCTTAGCACTTTAATCCCTGTAACTCCCCCTATTGGGGGAGGTCTATATAGCCTGCATGATTACCCTGACAACTTATAACAACAAGACATGCGGTCTGGGACCCATGGTAACTAGGTTGTGTTTATATTAGTACTATTCTTAGCACTTTAATCCCTGTAACTCCCCATATCGGGGGAGGTCTATATAGCCTGCATGATTACCCTGACAAAGTATAACAACAAAACATGTGGTATTGGACCCATGGTAACTAGGTTGTGTTAAGTAGTACTGTTCTTAGCAGTTTATTACCTGTTACTCCCCATATCGGGGGAGGTCTATATGGCCTGCATTATTACCCTGACAAAGTATAACAACAAGACATGCGGTCTGGGACCCATGGTAACTAGGTTGTGTTAAGTAGTACTATTCTTAGCAGTTTAATACCTGTTACTCCCCATATCGGGGGAGGTCTATATGGCCTGCATGATTACCCTGACAAAGTATAATAATAAAACATGCGGTCTGGGACCCATCATAATTAGGTTGTGTTTAGTAGTACTATTCTTAGCACTTTAATCCCTTTTAAACCCCTATCGGGGGAGGTCTATATGGCCTGCCTGATTACCCTGACAAAGCATAACAACAAGACATGCGGTCTGGGACCCATGGTAACTAGATTGTGTTAAGTAGTACTGTTCTTAGCACTTTAATACCTGTTAGTCCAAATATCGGGGGAGGTCTATATGGCCTGCATGATTACCCTGACAAAGTATAATAATAAAACAAGCGGTCTGGGAGCCATGGTAACTAGGTTGTGTTAAGTAGTACTATTCTTAGCACTTTAATCCCTGTAACTCCCCCTATCGGGTGAGGTCTATATGGTCTGCCTGATTACCCTGACAAAATATAACAATAAGACATGCGGTCTGGGACCCATGGTAACTAGGTTGTGTTAAGTAGTAGTATTCTTAGCACTTTAATCCCTTTTACTCCCCCTATCGGGTGAGGTCTATATGGCCTGCCTGATTACCCTGACAAAGTATCACAACAAGACATGCGGTCTGGGACCCATGGTAACTAGGTTGTGTTAAGTAGTACTGTTGTTAGTAGTTTAATACCTGTTACTCCCCCTATCGGCGGAGGTCTATATGGCCTGCATTTTTGGAACAGGGATATGGAAGAAGATGATTGGTCTGTCCTCCTACTTCAAATTTGGCCTAAACACAAGTGGCTGTCTCAAATCAGTCCAGCCACGAGATAGATAGATTTGATAGATAGATATACATAGATTGATAGTTAGATAGAATCGATAGAAGATAAATAGATCGATTTGATAGATATATAATTACCCTGACAAAGTATAATAATAAAACATGCGGTCTGGGACCCATGGTAACTAGGTTGTGTTAAGTAGTACTATTCTTAGCACTTTAATCCCTGTAACTCCCCCTATTGGGGGAGGTCTATATAGCCTGCATGATTACCCTGACAAATTATAACAACAAGACATGCGGTCTGGGACCCATGGTAACTAGGTTGTGTTTATATTAGTACTATTCTTAGCACTTTAATCCCTGTAACTCCCCATATCGGGGGAGGTCTATATAGCCTGCATGATTACCCTGACAAAGTATAACAACAAAACATGTGGTATTGGACCCATGGTAACTAGGTTGTGTTAAGTAGTACTGTTCTTAGCAGTTTATTACCTGTTACTCCCCATATCGGGGGAGGTCTATATGGCCTGCATTATTACCCTGACAAAGTATAACAACAAGACATGCGGTCTGGGACCCATGGTAACTAGGTTGTGTTAAGTAGTACTGTTCTTAGCAGTTTAATACCTGTTACTCCCCATATCGGGGGAGGTCTATATGGCCTGCATGATTACCCTGACAAAGTATAATAATAAAACATGCGGTCTGGGACCCATCATAATTAGATTGTGTTTAGTAGTACTATTCTTAGCACTTTAATCCCTTTTAAACCCCTATCGGGGGAGGTCTATATGGCCTGCCTGATTACCCTGACAAAGCATAACAACAAGACATGAGGTCTGGGACCCATGGTAACTAGATTGTGTTAAGTAGTACTGTTCTTAGCACTTTAAAACCTGTTAGTCCCGATATTGGGGGAGGTCTATATGGCCTGCATGATTACCCTGACAAAGTATAATAATAAAACATGCAGTCTTGGAGCCATGGTAACTAGGTTGTGTTAAGTAGTACTATTCTTAGCACTTTAATCCCTGTAACTCCCCCTATCGGGTGAGGTCTATATGGTCTGCCTGATTACCCTGACAAAATATAACAATAAGACATGCGGTCTGGGACCCATGGTAACTAGGTTGTGTTAAGTAGTAGTATTCTTAGCACTTTAATCCCTTTTACTCCCCCTATCGGGTGAGGTCTATATGGCCTGCCTGATTACCCTGACAAAGTATCACAACAAGACATGCGGTCTGGGACCCATGGTAACTAGGTTGTGTTAAGTAGTACTGTTCTTAGCAGTTTAATACCTGTTACTCCCCCTATCGGCGGAGGTCTATATGGCCTGCATTTTTGGAACAGGGAGATGGAAGAAGATGATTGGTCTGTCCTCCTACTTCAAATTTGGCCTAAACACAAGTGGCTGTCTCAAATCAGTCCAGCCACGAGATAGATAGATTTGATAGATAGATATACATAGATTGATAGTTAGATAGAATCGATAGAAGATAAATAGATCGATTTGATAGATATATAATTACCCTGACAAAGTATAATAATAAAACATGCGGTCTGGGACCCATGGTAACTAGGTTGTGTTAAGTAGTACTATTCTTAGCACTTTAATCCCTGTAACTCCCCCTATCGGGGGAGGTCAATATAGCCTGCATGATTACCCTGACAAATTATAACAACAAGACATGCGGTCTGGGACCCATGGTAACTAGGTTGTGTTTATATTAGTACTATTCTTAGCACTTTAATCCCTGTAACTCCCCATATCGGGGAGGTCTATATAGCCTGCATGATTACCCTGACAAAGTATAACAACAAAACATGTGGTATTGGACCCATGGTAACTAGGTTGTGTTAAGTAGTACTGTTCTTAGCAGTTTATTACCTGTTACTCCCCATATCGGGGGAGGTCTATATGGCCTGCATTATTACCCTGACAAAGTATAACAACAAGACATGCGGTCTGGGACCCATGGTAACTAGGTTGTGTTAAGTAGTACTGTTCTTAGCAGTTTAATACCTGTTACTCCCCATATCGGGGGAGGTCTATATGGCCTGCATGATTACCCTGACAAAGTATAATAATAAAACATGCGGTCTGGGACCCATCATAATTAGGTTGTGTTTAGTAGTACTATTCTTAGCACTTTAATCCCTTTTAAACCCCTATCGGGGGAGGTCTATATGGCCTGCCTGATTACCCTGACAAAGCATAACAACAAGACATGCGGTCTGGGACCCATGGTAACTAGATTATGTTAAGTAGTACTGTTCTTAGCACTTTAATACCTGTTAGTCCCGATATCGGGGGAGGTCTATATGGCCTGCATGATTACCCTGACAAAGTATAATAATAAAACATGCGGTCTGGGAGCCATGGTAACTAGGTTGTGTTAAGTAGTACTATTCTTAGCACTTTAATCCCTGTAACTCCCCCTATCGGGTGAGGTCTATATGGTCTGCCTGATTACCCTGACAAAATATAACAATAAGACATGCGGTCTGGGACCCATGGTAACTAGGTTGTGTTAAGTAGTAGTATTCTTAGCACTTTAATCCCTTTTACTCCCCCTATCGGGTGAGGTCTATATGGCCTGCATGAGTACCCTACCAAAATATAACAATAAGACATGCGGTCTGGGACCCATGGTAACTAGGTTGTGTTAAGTAGTATTATTCTTAGCACTTTAATCCCTGTTACTCCCCCAATCGGGGGAGGTCTATATGGCCTGCATGATTATCCTGACAAAATATAATAATAAGACATGCGGTCTGGGACCCATGGTAACTAGGTCGTGTTAAGTAGTACTATTCTTAGCACTGTAATCCCTGTAACTCCCCCTATCAGGGGAGGTCTATATGGCCTGCATGATTACCTTACCAAAATATAACAATAAGACATGCGGTCTGGGACCCATGGTAACTAGGTTGTGTTAAGTAGTACTTTTCTTAGCACTTTAATCCCTGTTACTCCCCCTATCGGGGGAGATCTATAAGGCCTGCATGAGTACCCTACCAAAATATAACAATAAGACATGCGTTCTGGGACCCATGGTAACTAGGTTGTGTTAAGTAGTATTATTCTTAGCACTTTAATCCCTGTTACTCCCCCTATCGGGGGAGGTCTATATGGCCTGCATGATTACCCTGACAAAGTATAACAACAAAACATGCGGTCTGGGACCCATGGTAACTAGGTTGTGTTAAGTAGTACTATTCTTAGCACTTTAATCCCTTTTACTCCCCCTATCGGGTGAGGTCTATATGGCCTGCATGAGTACCCTACCAAAATATAACAATAAGACATGCGGTCTGGGACCCATGGTAACTAGGTTGTGTTAAGTAGTATTATTCTTAGCACTTTAATCCCTGTTACTCCCCCTATCGGGGGAGGTCTATATGGCCTGCATGATTATCCTGACAAAATATAATAATAAGACATGCGGTCTGGGACCCATGGTAACTAGGTCGTGTTAAGTAGTACTATTCTTAGCACTTTAATCCCTGTAACTCCCCCTATCGGGGGAGGTCTATATGGCCTGCATGATTACCTTACCAAAATATAACAATAAGACATGCGGTCTGGGACCCATGGTAACTAGGTTGTGTTAAGTAGTTCTATTCTTAGCACTTTAATCCCTGTTACTCCCTCTATCGGGGGAGATCTATAAGGCCTGCATGAGTACCCTACCAAAATATAACAATAAGACATGCGTTCTGGGACCCATGGTAACTAGGTTGTGTTAAGTAGTATTATTCTTAGCACTTTAATCCCTGTTACTCCCCCTATCGGGGGAGGTCTATATGGCCTGCATGATTACCCTGACAAAGTATAACAACAAAACATGCGGTCTGGGACCCATGGTAACTAGGTTGTGTTAAGTAGTACTATTCTTAGCACTTTAATCCCTGTTACTCCCCCTATCGGGGGAGGTGTATATGGCCTGCATGATTATCCTGACAAAATATAATAATAAGACATGCGGTCTGGGACCCATGGTAACTAGGTTGTGCTAAGTAGTACTATTCTTAGCACTTTAATCTCTGTTACTCCCCCTATCGGGGGAGGTCTATATGGCCTGCATGATTACCCTGACAAAGTATAACAACAAAACATGCGGTCTGGGAGCCATGGTAACTAGGTTGTGTTAAGTAGTACTGTTCTTAGCACTTTAATACCTGTTAGTCCCGATATCGGGGGAGGTATATATGGCCTGCATGATTACCCTGACAAAGTATTATAATAAAGCATGCGGTCTGGGAGCCATGGTAACTAGGTTGTGTTAAGTAGTACTATTCTTAGCACTTTAATCCCTGTAACTCCCCCCTATCGGGTGAGGTCTATATGGCCTGCATGATTACCCTGACAAAATATAACAATAAGACATGCGGTCTGGGAGCCATGGTAACTAGGTTGTGTTTAGAAGTACTGTTCTTAGCACTTTAATCCCTTTTACTCCCCCTATCGGGTGAGGTCTATATGGCCTGCCTGATTACCCTGACAAAGTATCACAACAAGACATGCGGTCTGGGACCCATGGTAACTAGGTTGTGTTAAGTAGTACTGTTCTTATCAGTTTAATACCTGTTACTCCCCATATCGGGGGAGGTCTATATGGCCTGCCTGATTACCCTGACAAAGTATCACAACAAGACATGCGGTCTGAGACCCATGGTAACTAGGTTGTGTTAAGTAGTACTGTTCTTAGCACTTTAATACCTGTTAGTCCCGATATCGGGGGAGGTATATATGGCCTGCATGATTACCCTGACAAAGTATTATAATAAAACATGCGGTCTGGAAGCCATGGTAACTAGGTTGTGTTAAGTAGTACTATTCTTAGCACTTTAATCCCTGTAACTCCCCCTATCGGGTGAGGTCTATATGGCCTGCATGATTACCCTGACAAAATATAACAATAAGACATGCGGTCTGGGAGCCATGGTAACTAGGTTGTGTTTAGTAGTACTGTTCTTAGCACTTTAATCCCTTTTACTCCCCCTATCGGGTGAGGTCTATATGGCCTCCCTGATTACCCTGACAAAGTATCACAACAAGACATGCGGTCTGGGACCCATGGTAACTAGGTTGTGTTAAGTAGTACTGTTCTTAGCAGTTTAATACCTGTTTCTCCCCATATCGGGGGAGGTCTATATGGCCTGCCTGATTACCCTGACAAAGTATCACAACAAGACATGCGGTCTGGGACCCATGGTAACTAGGTTGTGTTAAGTAGTACTGTTCTTAGCAGTTTAATACCTGTTACTCCCCATATCGGTGGAGGTCTATATGGCCTGCATGATTACCCTGACAAAGTATAATAATAAAACATGCGGTCTGGGACCCATCATAATTAGGTTGTGTTTAGTTGTACTATTCTTAGCACTTTAATCCCTTTTACTCCCCCTATCGGGGGAGGTCTATATGGCCTGCATGATTACCCTGACAAAGCATAACAACAAGACATGCGGTCTGGGACCCATAGTAACTAGGTTGTGTTAAGTAGTACTGTTCTTAGCACTTTAATACCTGTTAGTCGCGATATCGGGGGAGGTCTATATGGCCTGCATGATTACCCTGACAAAGTATTATAATAAAACATGCGGTCTGGGAGCCATGGTAACTAGGTTGTGTTAAGTAGTACTGTTCTTATCAGTTTAATCCCTGTAACTCCCCCCTATCGGGTGAGGTCTATATGGCCTGCATGATTACCCTGACAAAATATAACAATAAGACATGCGGTCTGGGAGCCATGGTAACTAGGTTGTGTTTAGTAGTACTGTTCTTAGCACTTTAATCCCTTTTACTCCCCCTATCAGGTGAGGTCTATATGGCCTCCCTGATTACCCTGACAAAGTATCACAACAAGACATGCGGTCTGGGACCCATGGTAACTAAGTTGTGTTAAGTAGTACTGTTCTTAGCAGTTTAATACCTGTTACTCCCCATATCGGGGGAGGTCTATATGGCCTGCCTGATTACCCTGACAAAGTATCACAACAAGACATGCGGGCTGGGACCCAGGGTAACTAGGTTGTGTTAAGTAGTACTGTTCTTAGCAGTTTAATACCTGTTACTCCCCATATCGGTGGAGGTCTATATGGCCTGCATGATTACCCTGACAAAGTATAATAATAAAACATGCGGTCTGGGACCCATCATAATTAGGTTGTGTTTAGTTGTACTATTCTTAGCACTTTAATCCCTTTTACTCCCCCTATCGGGGGAGGTCTATATGGCCTGCATGATTACCCTGACAAAGCATAACAACAAGACATGCGGTCTGGGACCCATAGTAACTAGGTTGTGTTAAGTAGTACTGTTCTTAGCACTTTAATACCTGTTAGTCCCGATATCGGGGGAGGTCTATATGGCCTGCATGATTACCCTGACAAAGTATTATAATAAAACATGCGGTCTGGGAGCCATGGTAACTAGGTTGTGTTAAGTTGTACTGTTCTTAGCAATTTAAACCCTGTAACTCCCCCCCATCGGGGGAGGTCTATGTGGCCTGCCTTATTACCCTGACAAAATATAACAATAAGACATGCGGTCTGGGAGCCATGGTAACTAGGTTGTGTTAAGTAGTACTGTTCTTAGCACTTTAATCCATTTTACTCCCCCTATCGGGTGAGGTCTATATGGCCTGCCTGATTACCCTGACAAAGTATCAAAACAAGACATGCGGTCTGGGACCCATGGTAACTAGGTTGTGTTAAGTAGTACTGTTCTTAGCAGTTTAATACCTGTTACTCCCCATATCGGGGGAGGTCTATATGGCCTGCCTGATTACCCTGACAAAGTATCACAACAAGACATGCGGTCTGGGACCCATGGTAACTAGGTTGTGTTAAGTAGTACTGTTCTTAGCACTTTAATACCTGTTAGTCCCGATATCGGGGGAAGTCTATATGGCCTGCATGATTACCCTGACAAAGTATTATAATAAACATGCGGTCTGGGAGCCATGGTAACTAGGTTGTGTTAAGTAGTACTATTCTTAGCACTTTAATCCCTGTTGGGTGAGGTCTATATGGCCTGCCTGATTACCCTGACAAAATATAAAAATTAGACATGCGGTCTGGGAGCCATGGTAACTAGGTTGTGTTAAGTATTATTATTCTTAGCACTTTAATACGTGTTACTCCCCCTATCGGGTGAGGTCTATATGGCCTGCCCGATTACCCTGACAAAATATAACAACAAGACATGCGGTTTGGGACCCATGGTAAGGTTACTTCCTTTTGCACAATAGAATACAGGTATGGCATCGGTTTTAGGAACCCGGAGATAATTTTTAGGAACCGGGAGATTGAAAAAAATGCTTGGACACCCAGTACAGGTCGTTCTCCTTCAGCCTTTTTATACGAGGGTCCCGGACCCTCAACAGAAACAACAGCATGAAACACCACATATGCCATCCTTTTGAACAATAGAGTACAGGTATGGCATCGATTTTAGAAACCCGGAGATAATTTTTAGGAACCGGGAAATTGAACAAAAAACATGATTGGACACCCAGTACACTTCGTTCTCCTTCAGCCTTTTTATACGAGGGTCCCTGACCCTCAACAGAAACAACAGCATGAAACACCACGATTTTAGGAACCCGGAGATAATTTTTAGGAACCGGGAGATGGAAAAACATGCTTGGACACCCAGTACAGGTCGTTCCCCTTCAGCCTTTTTATACGATGGTTTACGACCCTCAACAGGCACAACAGCATGAAACACCACATATGCCATCCTTTTGAACAATAGAGTACAGGTATGGCATCGATTTTAGAAACCCGGAGATAATTTTTAGGAACCGGGAAATTTAACAAAAAACATGATTGGACACCCAGTACACTTCGTTCTCCTTCAGCCTTTTTATACGAGGGTCCCTGACCCTCAACAGAAACAACAGCATGAAACACCATGATTTTAGGAACCCGGAGATAATTTTTAGGAACCGGGAGATGGAACCCTGAAATTGAACAAAAAACGTGCTTGGACACCCAGTACAGGTCGTTCTCCTTCAGCCTTTTTATACAATGGTCCACGACCCTCAACAGGCACTACAGCATGAAACACCACATATGCCATCCTTTTGCACAATAGATTACAGGTATGGCATTGATTTTAGGAACCCGGAGATAATTTTTAGGATCCGGGAAATTGAACAAAAAACATGCTTAGACAACCAGTACAGGTCGTTCTCCTTCAGTCTTTTTATACAATGGTCCACGACCCTCAACAGGCACAACAGCATGAAACACCACATATGCCATCCTTTTGCACAATAGAGTACAGGTATGGCATCGATTTTAGGAAACCCAGAGATCATTTTTAGGAACCGGGAAATTGAACAAAAAACGTGCTTGGACACCCAGTACAGGTCGTTCTCCTTCAGCCATTTTATACGATGGTCCACGACCCTCAACAGGCACAACAGCATGAAACACCACATATGCCATCCTTTTGCACAATAGATTACAGGTATGGCATTGATTTTAGGAACCTGGAGATAATTTTTAGGAACCGGGAAATTGAACAAAAAACATGCTTAGACACCCAGTACAGGTCGTTCTCCTTCAGCCTTTTTATACGATGGTCCATGACCCTCAACAGGCACAACAGCATAAAACACCACATTTGCCATCCTTTTGCACAATAGAGTACAGGTATGGCATCGATTTTAGGAACCCGGAGATAATTTTTAGGAACCGGGAAATTGAACAAAAAACGTGCTTAGACACCCAGTACAGGTCGTTCTCCTTCAGCCTTTTTATACAATGGTCCACGACCCTCAACAGGCACAACAGCATGAAACACCACATATGCCATCCTTTTGCACAATAGATTACAGATATGGCATTGATTTTAGGAACCCGGAGATAATTTTTAGGAACCGGGAAATTGAACAAAAAACATGCTTGGACACCCAGTACAGGTCGTTCTCCTTCAGCCTTTTTATACGATGGCCCACGACCCTCAACAGGCACAACAGCATGAAACACTACATATGCTATCCTTTTGCACAATAGAGTACAGGTATGGCATCGTTTTTAGGAACCCATAGATAATTTTTCGGAACCGTGAGATGGAAAAAGATGCTTGGTCGGTCCTCCTACTTCAAATTTGGGGCACTGCGCGTGCAATCTACTGTGCCACCAGATATGAGTGGTGTGTTAATGAGTACTATTCTTAACAGTTTCATCACTGTTATGTGCCTTTTTTTGCTTTGGGTTCTGTAGCCACAGTGCAGCACCAGAGGCCAGAAAAATTAGGCATGTCCAAATGCCTGAAAAATTAGGTATTGTTGCAGCCGCTGCTGTAGCAGCGGCCATAAAAATTGATGTTTGTAAAACAGTTAGAAAGTGCCCTAAAACCTTGCGGCTTGAACACTAGTTGTTGGCGGATAAGTCACGCAAGTCATCCGGCATTCTAAGAAAAAATACGGCAGCGTGTGTACCATTTGTAGCCCAAGGCAGCTCATCTCATCATCAGGCCTTTTTTACTCAAATGTATCACCCAATGTCAGTCCCTTCAGGATCCATCCCTCATTCATTTTAATAAAGGTGAGATAATCAAGACTTTTTTGACCTAGGCGACTTCTCTTCTCAGTGACAAAAACTCCTGCTGCACTGAAGGTCCTTTCTGACAGGACACTTGAAGCGGGGCAGGCCAGAAGTTCGATTTCAACTTGGGATAGCTCAGGCCACAGGTCAAGCCTGCACACCCAGTAGTCAAGGGGTCCATCGCTCCTCAGAGTGTCGAGATCCGCAGTTAATGCTAGGTAGTCTGCTACCAGTCGGTTGAGTCTTTCTCTAAGGCTGGATCCCGAAAGGCTCTGGCGATGCATAAGAGTTAGAAAGGTCCGTATGTCCTCCATCAACAACACGTCAGGAAAGCGTCCTGTCCTTGCCGCCATGGTCATGGGAGGATTACTTTCATCTCTTCCCCTGTTAGATTCCCGTTGTGCTGCGACATCACCCTTATACACTGTGTAAAGCATAGTTTTTCATTTATTTTGGAACTGCTCCATCCTTTCCGACTTGCAGGAATTTGGTAACATTTTAGTCACTTTATGCTTATTCCGGGGGTCTAGTAGCGTGGACACCAAGTACAGGTCGTTCTCCTTCAGCTTTTTTATACAAGGGTCCCTCACAGGCACAACAGCATGAAAGACCCCATTTGCACAAGTTGGATGCCGAGCTAATCAAGTCCCGTTCCTCGTCCTCACTGATGTCACTGAAGGTATCTTCTTCCCCCCAGCCACGTACAACACCGCGGGTACCAGATAGGTGACAACAACGAGCACCCTGGGATGCCTGTTGTGCTTGGTCTTCCTCCTCCTCCTCCTCAAAGCCACATTCCTCCTCTGACTCCTCTTTCTCACAATCCTCTTCCTGCGTTGCCGCAGGTCCAGCAAGCGATGCTGATAAGGCTGTTTCTGGTGGTGATGGACACCACAACTCTTCCTCTTCACGCTCATCTACGGCCTGATCCAGCACTCTTCGCAGGGCACGCTCCAGGAAGAAAACAAATGGTATGATGTCTCTAATGGTGCCTTCGGTGCGACTGACAAGGTTTGTCACCTCCTCAAAAGGACGCATGAGCCTACAGGCATTGCGCATGAGCGTCCAGTAATTTGGCAAAAAAATCCCCAGCTCCCCAGAGGCTGTCCTAGCACCCCAGTCATACAAATACTCGTTAACAGCTTTTTCTTGTTGGAGCAGGCGGTCAAACATTAGGAGTGTTGAATTCCAACGTGTTGGGCTGTCGCAAATCAAGCACCTCACTGGCAGGTTGTTTTGACGCTGGATATTGGACAAGTGCGCCATGGCCATGTAGGAATGCCTGAAATGGCCACACACCTTCCTGGCCTGCTTCAGGATGTCCTGTAAGCCTGGGTACTTATGCACAAAGCGTTGTACAATCAGATTACACACATGTGCCATGCACGGCACATGTGTCAACTTGCCCAATATCAATGCCGCCACCAAATTACTTCCATTGTCAGAAACAACCTTGCCAATCTCCAGTTGGTGCAGAGTCAGCCACTGATCCACCTGTGCGTTCAGGGCGGACAGGAGTGATGGTGCGGTGTGACTCTCGGCTTTCAGGCAAGTCAACCCTAAGACGGCGTGACACTGCCGTATCCGGGATGTTGAATAGTACCTGGGGAGCTTGGAGGTTGCCGTTGATGTGGAGCAAGAAACAGCAGCAGAAGAGGACTCAGCCGAGGAATAGGTTATGGAAGAGGATGGAGTAGGAGGAGTAGAGGAGGTAGCAGCAGGCATGCCTGCAAGTCGTGGCAGTGTCACCAACTCCTCTGCAGAGCCACGCATTCCATGCTTGTCAGCCGTCAGCAGGTTTACCCAATGCGCAGTGTAGGTGATATACCCGCCCTGACCATGCTTTGCAGACCAGCTATCAGTGGTCATATGGACCCTTGCCCCAATGCTGTGTCCCAGACATGCCAGTACTTCCTTTCGCACAATCGAGTACAGGTTTGGGATTGCCTTTTGTGAAAAGAAATTTCGGCCAGGTACCTTCCACTGCGGTGTCCCAATAGATACAAATTTTTTGAAAGCATCAGACTCCACCAGCTTGTATGGTAAAAGCTGGCGGGCTAAGAGTTCAGACAAGCCAGCTGTCAGATGCCGGGCAAGGGGGTGACTTTGGGAAATTGGCTTCTTACACTCAAACATGTCCTTGACAGACACCTGACTGTGGGCAGATGACCAGGAACTGCTACGTAAGAGAGACTGAGTGGAGGATGGTTGAGAGGGGGCAAGGAGGCCAGCAGTGGTTGACGTGGCTGAAGATGCTGGACCAGGAGGAGGAGGGCGGCTTTGAGTTTGTGTGCTGCTTCTACTCATGTGTTCTTCCCATCGGCGTTTGTGATGTGAGACCATGTGCCTTCGCAAAGCAGTTGTACCTAGGTGGGTGTTGGACTTCCCACGACTCATTTTCTTTTGGCACAGGTTGCAAATGGCATCGCTGTTGTCAGAGGCAGACACACACAAAAAATGCCACACTGCTGAGCTCTGCGATGATGGCATTCTGGTGGTGTCAACAGCATGCGTTGATTGGTGTGCTGTCTGGCTGACCCCGAGTGCAGATGCATGCTGTCTGACTGTGCCACTAGCTCCTTGCGATGACCTCCTCCTGATTCCAACTCGTCTCCTCCTCCTCCTCTCTGTCTCCCCATCTGCACTTTCCCCCTCTTCTTCTTCTCTTCTAGCGGGCACCCACGTGACATCCATGGACACATCATCATCAACCGCTTCATTTGTATCTGACACATCAACAAAGGAAGCAACAGCGGGTACAACATCATCATCACACCGTACGTCCTGGCTGAGACATATCACTGTTATCTACATCCTCTGTCAATTATGGTTGCGCATCACTCATTTCTTCCAACTGATGTGTCAATAACTCCTCTGACAGATCAAGTGAAGCGGCTGTGGTGCTAGTGTTGGTGGTGGCGACAGGTGGGTGAGTGGCACTGGTCACTTGAGAGGTGCCCAAAGCACAGCTGGAGGTGAATGGTGCATCAAGGTTAGGACTAGGAGCGGAAGCTGTAGAAGATTGGGTGTCCTGTGTTAGCCATTCAACTAGGTCCTCCTCAGAACTTTTCGCATCCCTGGCACCTGGCCTCTGAACACTCTGCATAGTTGTAGGGTCTAAGGGAATCACAGCACCATGACCACGACGGCACCTGCGGGGTGGCCTGCCTCTGCCTGTCATTTTTTTTAAAATGTACACTTACAATACTATTAAACAAATTATGAGTGGTGGCACTGGGCAAGTGGGCACAGTATACGCTGTGAGCCTGACACAAAAAAGCAGACTGATGTTTCAAAGTCAAAAATGTTTTTTAAATATTAAAAGTTCTGTGACAACAAATATGAGTGGTGCCACTAACTTGGTAAGTGGCCCTGGCACACACGCTGGCAGGCAGGCAACTTCAATTAGATTACTATAGTAGACTGATGTTTCACAGTCAAAAAGTTTTTTTATTAAATATTTACACTACTGTTATAACAAATATGATTCGTGGCACTAGTTGGCAAGTGGGCCTGGCACACACGCTGGGAGGAAGGCAACTGCAATTAGATTACTCTAGCTGACTGATGCTTCACAGTCAAAATAGTTTTTTTTTAAATATTTACACTACTGTTATAACAAATATGATTGGTGGCAATAGTTGGCAAGTGGGCCTGGCACACATGCTGGCAGGCAGGCAACTGCAATTCAATTGCACTAGCAGACTGATGATTCACAGTCAAAAAAGTTTTTATTTTAAATATTTTTAAAACTGTTATAACAAATATGATTGGTGGCAATAGTTGGCAAGTGGGCCTGGCACACACGCTGGCAGGCAGGCAACTTCAATTAGATTACACTAGCAGACTGATGTTTCACAGTCAAAAAATATATATTTTTTTAAATATTTACACTACTGTTATAACAAATATGATTGGTGGCACTAGTTGGCAAGTGGGCCTGGCACACACGCTGGCAGGCAGGCAACTGCAATTCAATTGCACTAGCAGACTGATGATTCACAGTCAAAAAAGTTTTTATTTTAAATATTTACAATACTGTTATAACAAATATGATTGGTGGCACTAGTTGGCAAGTGGGCCTGGCACACACGCTGGCAGGCAGGAAACTGCAATTCAATTGCACTAGCAGACTGATGTAAAAGTTTTTTTTTACAAAATTTAAACTAATGTTACACCAGATAGGAGTGGTGGCACTGAGGATGGAAGTAGGCACAGTATATGCTGGCAGCCTGACACACAGGCTGGCACTAGTGGCAGCCAGGCTGGCCTGGCAACTAAAATTAAATAACACTAGAAGAGGACTGATGTAAAAGTGTTACGGTACCAACAGTGTACAAAGGGTTAGTACCAGGGAACAATGTCCAGCATACAGAATCAGCACTTCACAACCTCGATCAGTTTCCCTGCAAACATGAGACCAAGCTCCACATTTCAGGTTTAAAACAGAATGACATTTATTAAAAGGCTATGCCTAGTATTTATGCAGGTCTGACCCCCCCAGATGGGGGTTGAAAGAATGTTGTACATTAGATAAAAGGGAAAAGCGCCCTTTTGACATGATACAATAGAATTATATTACTTAAACACTTCAACCACAAGACACTCTTGGCTCTTCTTATCACTTAGGCGTTTTCTCTCTGGAGGTGATCAAACAATAGAATGCTTAGCACTAATTAGATTATAGCTGGAGCCAGCAACTCTGTCTTTAGAAATTAGTTTCTTAGCTAAACACAATTAACTCCTTCAGTCCTGACAGAAGGGTCTGTCACATAGCTCCCCCCTTGTGGAACACTCCGGCAGACCCGGCTTGACCCTTTGGCGGGTCAACCTGGGGATGACCGGACTAGGAGGTGGTAGGCATGTCAGTTTGTCAGGACAATCCATCTGTATTTCCGTTATGAGAGAGAATTCCTGTCCATACAAACAAGGGTTCAACTTCCTCAGTGCCCAGACTAGGGCTAAACAGTCCTTCAAAATCCCATCAGCTTCTTTACGAGTTTTCTGTACCTGCTCTTTATAGGTATCCACAATCCCTTCATACTGACATAGGGTGCCCTTGAGTTGCTGCACCTCACTATGAGCCAGCGTCAGTTTCTCCTCAAGTGTCGCTAAGTTTGTCTTTAATGTTTCATGTTCCACTCTCAAGCTGGTGTTTTCTGCAGTCTGTCGGTGCAGCCTGTCTAGCAGAGATTCCTGTTCTAAACGTGCTTTTTCCTCTGCGCTCCTCTTCTCCTTCATCAGCGCATTGTAACGGGACTTCCACGTATCAATAGCGGACAGAGATTTACTGAGCTCAGCGTCCTGGGGCTTAGCAGCAGGGGGGTCAGTCTCTGCTGCACGGATCTGGGCACGGGTAGTCACAGGGTTAACATCAGCGGGACCCATAGGAGCGTAGGCAGAAACAAGGGGGGCCAAGGTATTTCCAAGTAGAACATCAGCTGGTAAATCCTTCATGACCCCCACATTCACAGGTCTAGCGCCCACTCCCCAATCCAAATGTACCCTGGCAACAGGTAGGCGGAACACAGTGCCCCCTGCTACCCTCACAGCCACAGTGTCTCCAGTGTGCTGTTTCTCAGACACCAAGTTCTTTCGAAGCAAGGTCATGGTAGCACCAGTATCCCGTAAACCACTGACCTCCTTCCCATTCACTTTAACCAGTTGCCGGTTATTCCGGTGGGCAGCTTGCACAAGGTCTGCCTCATGTAGGATGCCCCAGCATTCTTGCGCCTCTACGTAGCGGGCCGCAGGCTGAGGGTTACGTGTGATTCCGCCGGCAGGTCTTCTCCAGGACTGTGCTTGGTTCGCTGCATTTAGGGGACACTCTGGTCTTTTGTGTCCTAGTTGCTTACATCCAAAGCACCGAATCGGTTGTGAGTAGCCCCGCGAATTGAACCGGGCTCTCTGAGGGTAGTTCGTGGCCAGAGGCCGTGTGGTATAGCGGTGCGCCGGGGGTTGGTAACTGGCAGCTGCTGGGGTGACTGGGGGTCCGTACTCCACTCTAGCAGGGGGCTTAGTGGTAGAAGTGTCCAGTTTGTGGGCATCCGTATACTCATCTGCCAAGCGAGCCGCTTCATGCAGGGTGGAGGGTTTACGGTCCCGAACCCACTCTCGAACTCCTGCGGGTAACTTGTCGAAGCAATGTTCCAACAGGAATAGCTGCAGCACCTCTTCCCCAGACACGGCTTGGCACCCCGCTATCCAGTGAGCTGCTGTGCAGTGCACCTTACATGCCCACTCAAGGTAGGAATCTCCAGTTAATTTAACAGTGTCTCTGAACCGCCTCCGGTGTAACCGCATACCTGGAGAGCAGAGCCTCTTTTACAGTATTATAATCCCCGACTTCCTCATCTGGAATGGCCCGAAAAGCCTCACTGGCCCGGCCGGATAATTTTCCGGATAATATCATGACCCAGTCCTCTGCGGGTACCTTGTGTAGTGCACATTGCCTCTCAAAATCCGCAAGGTACCCATCAATCTCTCCTTCTGTTTCCAGGAAGTTTTTAAAAGCTGCAAAATTTACTTTTCCCTTTTCCCCTGGGTTTGCTGTGATTTGGGCTGCTGAAGCGCCGCTTTGGCGAAGTAGGTTGGCCTCCACAGCTGCTATGACCCGGTCGATAATTTCCGCAGATGGGTTGGGGCCATAATATGCCAGTCTTATTTTAACCGCCCGATCAAAGCTTACTTCTTCAGGGGTTCTGTCTGATATGCTGGGCCCATTGGTTCCTTCTGTCCCTGGTACTCTTTCCATCTTAGTCAGTATTGTAATAATCCCCCTCTTCCTGAGGTTACTGGCTTGTGTAGTTGTTCTTCTGGGCGATAAGGTTCATTCCGTCGCTTGCCACCAATTGTTACGGTACCAACAGTGTACCAAGGGTTAGTACCAGGGAACAATGTCCTGCATACAGAATCAGCACTTCACAACCTCGATCAGTTTCCCTGCAAACATGAGACCAAGCTCCACATTTCAGGTTTAAAACAGAATGACATTTATTAAAAGGCTATGCCTAGTATTTATGCAGGTCTGACCCCCCCAGATGGGGGTTGAAAGAATGTTGTACATTAGATAAAAGGGAAAAGCGCCCTTTTGACATGATACAATAGAATTATATTACTTAAACACTTCAACCACAAGACACTCTTGGCTCTTCTTATCACTTAGGTGTTTTCTCTCTGGAGGTGATCAAACAATAGAATGCTTAGCACTAATTAGATTATAGCTGGAGCCAGCAACTCTGTCTTTAGAAATTAGTTTCTTAGCTAAACACAATTAACTCCTTCAGTCCTGACAGAAGGGTCTGTCACAAAAAGTTTTTTTTTTTTTTTTTTAAATTACACTAATGTTACACCAGATATAAGTGGGGGGAAACAGAGCTATTAATCACAGTATATGATGTGGGCCTGACACACAGGCCTGATGGAAAATGACATTAGATTACACTAGCAAAATGATGTAAAAGTTTTTTATTTTTATTTAAAATAATGTTAACCAGATATCAGTGGTGGCACTGAAGTATTAATCACAGTATATGATGTGAGCCTGACACACAGGCCTGATAGAAAATGAAATTAGATTACACTAGCAAAATGATGTAAAAGTTTTTATTTTTTTATTTTACACTAATGTTACACCAGATATCAGAGGTGGCAGAGAGCAATTAATCACAGTATATGATGTGGGCCTGACACACAGGCCTGATAGAAAATTAAATTAGATTACACTAGCAAAATGATGTAATTTTTTTTTTTTTAATTTACAATAATGTTAAGCAGATATCAATGGTGGCACAGAGCAATTAACCACAGTATATGCTGTGAGCCTGACACACAGGCCTGATAGAAAATGAAATTAGATTACACTAGCAAAATTATGTAAAAGTTTTTTTTTTTTTTTACACTAATGTTACACCAGATATCAGTGGTACTGGTGGCACAGAGCAATTTATCATAGTATATGATGTGGGCCTGACACACAGGCCTGATAGAAAATGAAATTAGATTACACTAGCAAAATTATGTAAAAGTTTGTTTTTTTAAATTTACACTAATGATTGTTAAGCAGATATCAGTGGTGGCACAGAGCAATTAACCCCAGTATATGCTGTGAGCCTGACAGACAGGCCTGATAGAAAATGAAATTAGATTACACTAGCAAAATGATTTAAAAGTTGTATTTTTTAAATTTACACTAATGATTGTTAAGCAGATATCAGTGGTGGCACAGAGCAATTAACCACAGTATATGCTGTGTGAGCCTGACACACAGGCCTGATAGAAAATCAAATTAGATTACACAAGCAAAATGATTTAAAAGTTTTTTTAAAAAATGTACACTAATGTTAAGCAGATATGAGTGGTGGCTGGCACAGAGCAATTAACCACAGTATATGCTGTGTGAGCCTGACACACAGGCCTGATAGAAAATGAAATTAGATTACACTAGCAAAATTATTTAAAAGTTTTTGTTTTTTAATTTATACTAATGATTGTTAAGCAGATATAAGTGGTGGCACAGAGCAATTAACCACAGTATATGCTGTGTGAGCCTGACACACAAGCCTGATAGAAAATGAAATTAGATTACACTAGCAAAATAATTTAAAAAGTTGTTTTTTTAAATTTACACTAATGTTAAGCAGATATGAGTGGTGGCTGGCACAGAGCAATTAACCACAGTATATGCTGTGTGAGCCTGACACACAGGTCTGATAGAAAATGAAATTAGATTACACTAGCAAAATGATTTAAAAGGTTTTTTTAAAAAAAATTGACACTAATGATTGTTAAGCAGATATCAGTGGTGGCACAGAGCAATTAACCACAGTATATTCTGTGTGAGCCTGACACACAGGCCTGATATAAAATGAAATTAGATTACACTAGCAAAATGATTTAAAAGTTGTTTTTTTAAATTTACACTAATGTTAAGCAGATATGAGTGGTGGCTGGCACAGAGCAATTAACCACAGTATATGCTGTGTGAGCCTGACACACAGGCCTGATATAAAATGAAATTAGATTACACTAGCAAAATGATTTAAAAGTTGTTTTTTTAAATTTACACTAATGTTAAGCAGATATGAGTGGTGGCTGCTGGCACAGAGCAATTAACCACAGTATATGCTGTGTGAGCCTGACACACAGGCCAGATAAAAAATTAAATTAGATTACACTAGCAAAATGATTTAAAAATATTTTTTTAAAAATTTACACTAATGTTAAGCAGATATCAGTGGTGGCACTAATCACAGTATATGCTGTGAGCCTCACACACAGGCTGACAACCAGGCAAATGCAAATAAAATTACAAATAATAAAAAAAAAAAAACGACTGAAGTTCTAGCCCTAAAAAGGGCTTTTTGGGGTGCTGTCTTTACAGCAGAGATTAGATGAGTCCTTCAGGACTGTAGTGGACACTAAATACACTAGCCTAGCTATCTATTTCCCTATAATGTCAGCAGCAGCAACACTAAAGCTCCTCTCACTAAGAATGCAGGATCGTAATGAATCTAAAATGTCTGCTGCCCAGGAGCTGGGAGGGTCTGTGAGGGAGTGTCTGCTGCTGATTGGCTCAAATGTGTCTGCAGGCTGTGAGATACAGGGTCAAAGTTTCCTCAATGATGACGAATAGGGGGCGGATCGAACATCGCATATGTTCGCCCGCTGCGGCGAACGCGAACAAGCTAAGATCGCCGGGAACTGTTCTCCGGCGAACAGTTTGCGACATCACTAATAGATTGTGCTCACGCTCATGGGTTGTGAATGACACTGCAATAATTGGCTAAAAATCAAGTCAATAGATAATAAATAAATAGCAATGTGATAAGGGGGCATTCTGCAGAGGCTTAGATACAAGGTAATCACAGAGGTAAAAGGTATATTAATATAACTGTGTTGGTTGTGCATAATTGGGGAATGGGTAATAAAGGGATTATCTATCTTTTTAAACAATAACAAATTTGGAGTGGACTGTCCCTTTAAGTCCTTAAGTTCCTATCAAGAGAGAATTAATGCAGCATATGTGTAATTTGTATTTTTCATTATTAAAGGGACAGTCAAGTAAAAAAAAAAACTTTCATGATTCAGATAGGGCATGTCATTTTAAACAACATTCCAATTTACTTTTATCACCAATTTTACTGTGTTCTCTTGTTTTTTTAGTTGAAAGTTAAACCTAGGAGGTTCATATGCTAATTTCTTAGACCTTGAAGGCTGCCTCTAATCTAAATGCATTTTGATAGTTTTTCACCACTAGAGGGCATTAGTTCATGTGTTTCATATAGATAACATTGAGCTCATGCACGTGAATTTACCATGGAGACAGCTCTGATTGGCTAAAATGCAAGTCTGTCAAAAGAACTGAAATAAGGGGGCAGTCTGCTGAGACTTAGATACAAGGTAAATACACAGGTAAAACTTGTATAATTATAACTGTGTCGGTTATGCAAAACTGGGGAATTGTTAATTAAGGGATTATCTGTCTTTTAAAACAACACAAATTCTGGTGTTGACTGTCCCTTTAAAGAAAGATACAAGTGTTAGGTCATTATATTATTACACTGTAGCTTGCATATAACATACGTGTTTAACCCCTGCAAATTGGGCTAAAGCTAGATGAACACATCTGGTAAGCCAATGACAACAGGCATATGTGTGCAGTCACCAATCAACAGCTCCTGAGCCTACCTATGTATTCTTTACAACAAAGGATGCCAAGAGAACAAAGTAAATTAGATAATAGAAGTAAACTGAAGTCTCTTACTATTTTTATTGCCTGTTCTATCTGACTATCTAACCCTAAATAAAACACTACAGTGTTTTGTGGCACTATACAAGTAAATAATAATAATTCATATTATTATAATAAAACCCCATAGTATTCACAAGGCTCCATTTCCTCAAAAACAGGTTACAAATAGTGATGTCGCGAACAGTTCACCGGAGAACAGTTCCCGGCGATCATAGCTTCTTCGCGTTTGCCGCGGCGGGCGAACATATGCGATGTTCGATCCGCCCCCTATTCGTCATCATTGAGTAAACTTTGACCCTGTATCTCACAGTCTGCAGACACATTTCAGCCAATCAGCAGCAGACACTCCCTTCCAGGCCCTCCCAGCTCCTGGGCAGCAGCCATTTTAGATTCATTCTGATCCTGCATTCTTAGTGAGAGGAGGGATAGTGCTGCTGCTGCTGATTTTATAGGAAAATTGATAGCTAGGCTAGTGTATTCAGTGTCCACTACAGTCCTGAAGGACTCATCTGATCTCTGCTGTAAGGACAGCACCCCAAAAAGCCCTTTTCAGGGCTACATCAGTTTTTTTTTTCTTCTTTGTAATCTAATAGCAGTTGCCTGCCTGGCACTGCCAGCCTGTGTGTCAGGCTCACAGCATATACTGTGCCTACTTGCTCAGTGCCACCAGTCATATCTGGTTTAACATTAGTGTAAATTTAAAAAAAAAAAAACTTTTACATCAGTCTGCTAGTGTAATCTAATTTCAGTTGCCAGGCCAGCCTGCCACTGCCAGGCTGTGTGTCAGGCTCACAGCATATACTGTGCCTACTTCCTCAGTGCCACCAGTCATATCTGGTGTAACATTAGTGTAAATTGTTAAAAAAAAACCTTTTACATCAGTCTGCTAGTGTAATCTAATTGCAGTTGCCTGCCTGCCAGCGTGTGTGCCAGGCCCACTTGCCAACAAGTGCCACCAATCATATTTGTTATAACAGTAGTGTAAATATTTAAAAAAAAACTTTTTTGACTGTGAAACATCAGTCTGCTAGTGTAATCTTATTGCAGTTGCCTGCCTGTCAGCGTGTGTGCCAGGCCCACTTGCCAACTAGTGCCACCAATCATATTTGTTATAACAGTAGTGTAAATATTTTTTAAAAAAAACTTTTTTGACTGTGAAACATCAGTCTGCTAGTGTAATCTAATTGCAGTTGCCTGCCTGCCAGCGTGTGTGCCAGGCCCACTTGCCAACTAGTGCCACCAATCATATTTGTTATAACAGTAGTGTAAATATTTAAAAAAAAAAATTTGACTGTGAAACATCAGTCTGCTAGTGTAATCTAATTTCAGTTGCCTGCCTGCCAGCCTGTGTGCCAGGCCCACTTGCCAACTAGTGCCACCAATCATATTTGTTATAACAGTAGTGTAAATATTTTTTAAAAAAACTTTTTTGACTGTGAAACATCAGTCTGCTAGTGTAATCTAATTGCAGTTGCCTGCCTGCCAGCATTTGTGCCAGGCCCACTTGCCAAGTTAGTGGCACCACTCATATTTGTTGTAACAGTAGTGTAAATATTTAAAAAAAAAACTTTTTTGACTGTGAAACATCAGTCTGCTAGTGTAATCTTATTGCAGTTGCCTGCCTGCCTGCCAGTGTGTGCCAGGTCCACTTGCCAAGTTAGTGGCACCACTCATATTTGTTGTAACAGTAGTGTAAATATTTTTAAAAAAACTTTTTTGACTGTGAAACATCAGTCTGCTAGTGTAATCTAATTGCAGTTGCCTGCCTGCCAGCGTGTGTGCCAGGCCCACTTGCCAACTAGTACCACCAATCATATTTGTTATAACAGTAGTGTAAATATTTTTTAAAAAAAACTTTTTTGACTGTGAAACATCAGTCTGCTAGTGTAATCTAATTTCAGTTGCCTGCCTGCCAGCGTGTGTGCCAGGCCCACTTGCCAACTAGTGCCACCAATCATATTTGTTATAACAGTAGTGTAAATATTTAAAAAAAAACTTTTTTGACTGTGAAACATCAGTCTGCTAGTGTAGTCTAATTGCAGTTGCCTACCTGCCTGCGTGTGTGCCAGGCCCACTTGCCAAGTTAGTGGCACCACTCATATTTGTTGTAACAGTAGTGTAAGTATTTTAAAAAAAAACTTTTTTGACTGTGAAACATCAGTCTGCTAGTGTAATCTTATTGCAGTTGCCTGCCTACCAGCGTGTGTGCCAGGCCCACTTGCCAAGTTAGTGGCACCACTCATATTTGTTGTAACAGTAGTGTAAATATTTAAAAAAAGCGGGCGTAACCCTTACACTACCTGATCGATACAACATCATACCTGATGTTTTAAAGCATGTTATTCCAAACAATTTAGGAATGTTAGGTGATTTATGCCCTTTATGGATTAAAACCAGACTCTGCATCAACTGTAATTTTCCATGAGAGTTTTGCCATGGATCCCCCTCCGGCATGCCACAGTCCAGGTGTTAGTCCCCTTGAAACAACTTTTCCATCACTATTGTGGCCAGAAAGAGTCCCTGTGGGTTTTAAAGTTCACCTGTCTATTGAAGTCAATGGCGGTTCGCCCAGTTCACGAACAGTTACGGAAGTTCGAGTCCGCCGAACCGAGATTTTTAGGTTTGTGACATCACTAGTTACAAACTGTGAATAAAGAGGTAGGAACTCTCTCTCTCTCTCTCTATATATATATATATATATATATATATATATATTTATATATATATATATATATATACTGTATATATATATGTATGTAGTAGAGAAAAGGATGCACTCGCCAGGATTTCAAATCATTACTTTTATTATTTGTAATATTTCAGGGGTGTTACCCCCTTCGTCAGACATCAACAAAAATAACAACCATCTACTTACCCCCACCGTGCCTTCTAAACCATCACAAGTGCTCCAGAACCGAGCCCCAACCAGAAGCGACACTCCCACCGGCTGACATCTTCAGGTGGCGACCCGGTAACTGGACTCCCTAGTGCCAATGAATATCCTAACATATGTGAAATGACAATGTGTTATAGTACCCTAAACAGCATTAACTACAACAAGAACAGGCGTGAATCAATCTGAGGATAGCCCCAAACATCAGACAGGCACCGGGTCGGGGTAATTGACTGTAGTTGCCATATCAGCATATTAGAGCTGACAAGCGGTCCCCATGATCATAGGATCATCAACAAGGGGTAATGGCTAGAGCAGCCAATCACAACCTGATAGGGTCTGGTACCCTGATGTAAAATAAAGTATATCTTGAAAGCACCCTGGGTAGATGTATCTTAACCGTGAGTGCTGGCCCTTTGTACACTTGGATTTATCTTGCTACAGCACCCGGAACAATTGGAAGCACAAGTGACGTTGGACATTACACAATTTTTTCTCTCCTGAAGCAACTGTCCCTGCTAGAGGAGTAGGGGGACACACGGATTCACTTATTCACTTCTGCACTGGTAAATGGATTGCATGTTACAGGCATTTGACATGGAAGATAGCATATCTGATGTGGCAACAACAACTGATACCGTACCTGGTGCCAGTGTATTCCAGTTCACAGAGGAGGATGCTAATGATATTGTATTTGATGCCCTTTCATTTGACCCTATGACTAATAAACCAGCTATTGTCTATACACACTTGTTGAAATTAAAGAAAAGAGAAGGATTTAGCCCTACATGGGACATACAGTACCTCTCTGAATATTACAGAAAAAGCTATTTACCACAGGGATTTCTGATCAAATATAACCCTACATTTGGACGTAACAACAAAGCCTTTTGTGAGAGGTGGTGCAATATCCTGAACAAATGTTCCCTGGACCTATATATTCTAGGTTACAATATTATTTAATTCTATTTCAGTAGTAACCTCCAAAGTATTATATATTTACGTAACAATATTATTGATTAATGGGGAATCATATTATTAATCAAGCATAAAATTATCGTCAGCAGTATCAATTCTGATATGGTAGAATTTGTCAATACACAACAGTGAAACATTAAATAGTCTCTGCAGTGTATTCCAAAATGCTATTGGGACATCTAGAAATTATGACAATAAAATTATTATCAACATTAATATTTAATCTCAAATTAAATTAATCCTTAGTTCTGACCAGTTAAACTTTATATACACATTGAATATATTTATGTGGCTTTCTCTGCATCAGCCAGTGATGGTGCCAATCGTTGGTGGGTGGGAACACCTGCAGGGAGGCGGGTGGGCGGCCCCTCATTGGATCACTTCCTGTCGGATGATGGATCAGTCCCCAGTTCGTGCGGGAGCGTTTGTTTGGGAGGGATCAGGATGTAGGATGTGTCAGGTGGGAGGCTGATCTCTACACTAAAGCTAAAATTAACCCTTCAAGCTCCCTACAAGCTACCTAATTAACCCTGTCACTGCTGGGCATAATACAAGTGTGGTGTGCAGCGGCATTTAGCGGCCTTCTAATTACCAAAAAGCAATGCTAAAGCCATATATGTCTGCTATTTCTGAACAAAGGGGATCCCAGAAAAGCTTTTACAACCATTTGTGCCATAATTGCACAAGCTGTTTGTAAATCATTTCAGTGAGAAACCTAAAGTTAGTAAAAAATTTAGTAAAAAAGTGAACGATTTTTTTTATTTGATCACTTTTGGCAGTGAAATGGTGGCATGAAATATACCAAAAATGGGCCTAGATCAATACTTTGGGGTGTCTACTAAATATATATATATATATATGTGAAGGGTTATTCATGGATTCCTGACAGATATCAGTGTTAAAATGTAACAGGCAAATTTTGAAGAAAAAAAAATGGTTTGGAAATAGCAAAGTGCTACTTGTACTTATTGCCCTATAACTTGCAAAAAAAGCAAAGAACATGTAAATATTGGGTATTTCTAAACTCAGGACAAAATTTAGAAACTATTTAGCATGGTTGTTTTCTGGTGGTTGTAGATGTGTAACAGATTTTGGGGGTCAAAGTTAGAAAAAGTGTGTTTTTTTTTTTTTAATTTATTCGTCATATTTTATAATTTTTTTATAGTAAATTATAAGATATGAAGAAAATAATGGAATCTTTAGAAAGTCCATTTAATGGCGAGGAAAAACGGTATATAATATGTGTGGGTACAGTAAATGAGTAAGAGGAGAATTACAGCTAAACACAAACACTGCAGAAATGTAAAAATAGCCCTGGTCCTTAAAGTGAATGTAAATTTTGATGCTTAAGTGCCCGGTTTTTAAAAATTTGATTAAAAACAGGGGCACTTTAATTCATCAAAATTTATATTTCACTCGTGTTGTGAAAAAATACCTTCCCTCGGTCGTCACAAGCCATTTCTGACATCAGAAATTATGGATCGACATCCTCCAATCACAGCTTCCCCCCGGGGGAATCAGTGTCTGATTTAACGCCATGATTGAAGGAAGCCGGATTCCTCAATTTAAGACCCAGGAAGAGGCTTTGCGACGGGCGGAGGAAGCTGGAGCGGCTGTCAAGTTTAAAAGGTAAGTATTTTTTCACAACATGAGCGAAATGTAAATTTTGATGAAATAAAGTGCCCCTGTTTTTAATCGAATTTTTAAAAACCGGCACTTTAGCATCAAAATTTACATTCACTTTAAGGACTAGGGCTATTTTTATATTTCTGCGGTGTTTGTGTTTAACTGTAATTTTCCTCTTACTCATTTACTGTACCCCCACTTTACTCACTTTAAGGGTAAGAAATAAAAAAATGGCCTTGTCCTTAAGGGGTTAAATACCACACAGGAATTATACTAGAATAATTTATGAATACTCAGAAAGTTTAATCAATTCAATATATAATTCAATATATATAGCTTATTTAGCAATGTTTGTGTTCACCTATGTTCAAATCTCACAATGAAATCTTAACTTAACTCCCACAATCTAATGGAGTTTCCAGGGAAATATAATTCACTATTTTAACCCAATATAATCTGATATACTTCACTTTAACCCACACAATAATACCAATTCAACATATACCAAATAATCTAGAATGAAATAACTTCTTATTTAGCCACAATAAAACAAATTCTAAAATATATCACAATAATTACAATTAGCTTATGACATTGAAATACATAAATCCTTTCTTAATAATAATATTTAACACTAGAACACTTACTACCCTGGTTCAATTAATATTAAATATAGACATGTGCGATTCGTTTCGGATCGATTCGGAAATTCAGCCGAATTTGTAAAATTATGGATTCGGATTGATCCGAATTTCCGAATTAAAATAGTGCTGAATCTACCGAATAAATCCGAATTAGTTCGGATTTATTCGGTAGATTTGGATGGCCATGGATTACACTAGTATTGTACAGTATATTAGGTTATATCACTCTGCTATGGGTTACACCTAATATACAGTACATACTACTAGTCTAATCCCACCTAACACTTACCGAAATTCCGAATTTCCGAACCGAACCGAATCCAGACGAATTTATTTGAATCCAAATGAATCTGAAATGAATCCGAACTGAATTGATTCAAATTTTTCCGAATTCGAATCGATCCGAACCGAAATTAAAAAAAATCTGAATCGATCCGAACCGAACCGAACCAAATTTTTTCGCCATGCACATATCTAATTAAATATAAGAATAAGATACCTTTTAAATTACAACTTCAATTGGACTATAAAATATATTATTTAAAATATTAAATATATTTAGCAATTTCCATACATTACCAGCAACCAATATTTGAGAGTTTCAGCTTTTCCAGTCAAAATTCTTTTCACTGTCATATAAGAGATTATGTACAGATCTGGAAGTAAATATTTGGCCCAATTTTGTTTGCTCTTCCGGTAAAAAGAGTTTCCCAAACGTTTATCTCCCAAAGACTGTAAATCCAAGGCAGCAGGACAGTCAGCAAGGCAAGTTAAGCAGCAAAGACCACTATTACTTCCTGTGCAAGAGTTTTTATCTCTGTGATAAAACCCACCTCTTTTCTAATCATTCAGTGAAATTTGGGTATGCCCTTAGTCCGAGCTTGTCTCTCATTGGCCCTTGGGAATGCATATGGTAATTTTAAATTCCATGACAATTTAAAATACCCTTTGGTTGCAATTCCCGCATTAAACACCGGGGGGGACAACAGACAACGGAATGTAGCTTTGTTAGCAAATACTACTGAAAAGTATATTCTTATATATTTTTAAAATGCATATTTAATATACTTATTATTTCCTAGTATTAATAAACTTATCTGGTCAATATATATGGTCTTTTTAGTTTAACTGAATATGTGTGTTTTAATACCAGGTATGAGTATACTGATTTAGTATGTATTCTTATACATACTAAATATTAGGACTATGCATAACATTAAATCTTATACATATAAATATATATACTTCCTATTGGATTATATCATATATAATCTGTAAGTAGCATTCTGATGTGATTAATTATATAGCCATATTAATAAGTAATTATATTCTTAATTATTTGCTCTTCATGGAACCATAGCATTTAATATCCTGGTATTACATTGCATTGTTGAGCATATCTCTATATTCCATACATACCTGCAATAGAATTCTGTAGCAATTTAATCATGACAGATATATATAGGAGCACTATTATTATTGACTATATAATATATATATTCTACTTTATCATGGCACATGTCTCAACAATGTTTAAAATATGGACCCCTATCTATGACATATTAATAGTATAACTTAATGCATCTGTATTCATTCATATTTGGTATCTCACTGGTTTATCAGATGCCTGAAAAAACTAAGAAGATGTTATTTATTTAAAATATATAGTCATATGTTCATTTAATATATAATATAAACCTTAGACACATCTCCCAGATCAATAAATATATATTATTTATACAGTCTGAGTATAAATGAAATATTTGAAAATCAGACACAAGTAATTAAGTTTTAAAGTTTCAATCTTATGATTTCAAAATACACAGGTTTTAAAAGACTTTCTTTGTCATTCAATAGAGACGCGACGTCTGGGTATCTGTGTAGTTAGTTGGCTCAGAGAGACCCAGTTATTTATTAATTTGTTTATCAACATGCCTGTGTTAATTACCACATACTCAAGATTATGCTTGTGTTTCTCAACTAAAGTACAGAATTGTGTCACCATCACCCAGGGGTCTGTGCTGAGTTAACTTTATTACCAATTCTTCTGACAGTGATCAAAAGTTTATTTGAAGTGGCATTATCTCCCACAATTTGAGAAAAAAATTCTCTTTTGAACTCTTAGATGTCTTAAGCAGTGAGGGGGTGGTCTACTTTGGCTATAGCCAAATCAATTTATATCAAAGTAGATATTAGCTAAAATGAAATATTAAATGATGTGATACATATGTAATTTATCCAATGCCACTCAGCATTACCCTGACACTAATATTATTAATGGTCCAGGAAGTGGGACGTTTATTACAAGAGACAAAAGTTGAGATTGACAAGTATGAGAAGGTGAATTTACAGAAACTCCAACAGGATACTATGGAGGACTGGCTGAAGAAGCTGGGGGACCAGGTTAATACATATAAGCAGGAGCTGATAGAATTCAAGAACCACAAGCTGGAGGCAGTGACGAATGACTATAGAGATAAAAGGGTTGTCAGCCAGTGGGAGTGGCACCTCTGGTTGCGGCTCGGTTCTGGAGTACTTGGGAGGGTATAGAAGGCACGGTGGGGGTAAGAAGATGGTTGTTATTTTTGTTGATGTCTGATGAAAGGGGTAACACACCGAAACGTTACAAGTAATAAAAGCAACGTATTTAAATCCTGGCGAGTGCATCCTTTTCTCTACTGCTTATACTCATATCTTGGAAGCACCCTGGGTAGATGTATCTTAACCGTGAATGCTGGCACTTTGTACACACACACACATTATATATATATATATATATATATATATATATATCAAAAAACAAAATAATATTCCCTGCGCTATAACACTAATGCCAGAATACAAAAGAAATTAAAGGTTTATATATTAAAAACCCACTGTTTCAAAAATGCAGTAGATAAAATGCATACATTAAAACTCTTCAATCAAAATATTAGTAAGCATCTAATACAATATAGATACAGTTAAGGTAAGTTAAAACCTCATGGGAACACAATTTAATGCTTGGCAGCAGAAAAACAGAACAGTTTAGAAAAGTTCCCAGAGACTCTTCAAAATAAAAACAAAATCAAAAAACAAGTAGTTGTTTTTGCGCCACAGCACAGAAATCAGGTTTCCAATAGAGGGAGATATGCCCGGATTAATGGTATGGGGTACAGTGCCCCTGTCACAAAGCATTTACGATAACCTCAATCCATATGAGGTAAGTAGCCGCTATATCTGGATAGAGCAGTGCTCACTTGAGGCCTCCTATACGAAATCCCACAGATGGCACAGGAATATAGAGGATCCATTGTATGTGTCGCTCCTGTAGTATGGTAGATCACCTTTCCAAGAAACTCCTCACCTCTCAGAGTGTTGGGTGTATATGCAAAAAAAATGTATATCACAAGATAGTGAAGTATGTCTTTATTATGCAACATCAAATAAAAACATGGTGAAATAGCACTCACATACACGACCTCAATCACTATGAGGTAAGTGAACAGCAAATATATCAAGCAAGGTAGGAGAAACGGCAAGGTGAGTGGAATACCAAGTCAGGAGTGATATACACTCAAAAACACACTTGTTGCAGTCCCTGACGCGTTTAGAAGATAACCTTCTTCCTCAGAGGGGTAAAAATAAATATATATTATTATTATTATTATTATTAAACTTTATTTATGAAGCACCAACATATTCCACAGCGCTGTCTATTGGTACAATTAATTTAAATAAAACAATTATATAAAACTTGTAAGAGGCAGGACAAATTTACAAACACATACAGGAGGAATTGAGGGCCCTCATCCCGTGGGAATTTACAATCTATATATTCCCATATGTATTCCTGCCTAAATAGGCTTCGCCTCACATGTGATCAGTAAATACAAAATAACTAGAAGCCCCTGTAAAATTAAAACCCAACCAGGATATCCTATAACCTCATTACATCAGTGTTTAAGCCTCGTAATCTGCAAATCAGCCAAGGCAAGGCTTGACGCTAGAAAACCAATTACCCTACAAGTTGTTGCACCTTGATCTAAACTTTCATGTTTTAGACATAAACATTTTAGTGGGGGTAACTACATTTACGCATAAATTGTAAATATAGTTTACCATATCTCTCTATATTCCCACTCTAAGCATTTTATTATAAGCAGGTTGTACCTTCATATAACCCCCTGCTGATGTTTAGTGGCAGATATACTGTAGGTATGAACTTGAAAGCGGTTAATAATCGCTATCTAGTACAGGGTTTCCTGTCTTCAATTGTAAGGACCCACTAAAAGGACAGATATCTAGGATCGCCGTGGATGAGAACAGGTTAGATAAACAGAATTATTGAGCAGCTGATTATATCACCCCTGTTTACCTCAGACTTTCTGAAAATCTGACATGTTAATGGATCTTGAGTACTTTGTGATTTCAGTTTTGTTATTTTACGCATACACGGTCAATTCAAACACTGGATAGGTTGCTTATTTTGTGGCTTAATCCTCATCTCCACATATGAGTTTGAGGACTTGGGGACCATGGGTTGGGTTTTTGTTATGTCTGTTTCGACACCTGATGTACTATAAAATATTTGATTTTAATCCACATTGGAGAAACATTTGCCTGGGTGCTTTGGCACCTTTATTGTAGTCTTGCAATAAATTAACCATCCAGTTGATCTTGAAAACTTTCTGAATACATAAACACCTAGGGCACGATCCGATATACGGCGTAGTTTGCAGCGCAAGCGAGGGAACCCGCGTCGCCCGCAGTTTCAGCTCGCATCTCGAGCTATCCAATATACGGCGCCGTCAGATGCTAATGTGCCGTAAGTCGGATAAACCAGCGATGTCCAGAAATCTGCCCAAGTACAAATTTCTGGCGTCGCCAGTGACTTACGCCACGTTAGAAACTGCCGGCGCCTACAAAACCTGACTAAAGTATGAAATCACCCGCACTGTCTAACACGCCTCCCTAACATAGCCCGACACGTCTAACCCTCTATCCGCTATCCCCCCTCACTATCCTAACAATAAAATATGTATTAACTCCTAAACCGCCACTCTCGGACCCCGCCGAACCTAATAAAGTTATTAACCCCTAAACCGCTGCTCCCGGACCCCGCCACCAGCTATATTAAATCTATAACCCCCTAAAGTGAGCCCCTACCCCGCCGCCATCTATATTAAATTATTTAACCCCTAAAATACTAAACTATCCCTACCACTAAACCTAAGTCTAACCCTACAAATTGCCCTGAAAAGGGCTTTTTGCGTGGCATTACCCCAAAGTAAACTGCTCTTTTGTCAGCCCTTAAAAGGGCTTTTGGCGGGGCTTTGTCACAAAGTAATCAGCTCTTTTGCCTACAATCTAAATCCCCCTACACCGCTGCCACCTATAATAAATGTATTAACCCCTAATCTAATCCCCCTACACCGCCGCCAGCTATATTAACTATATTAACCCTAATTATATTAGGGTTAATATAGTTAATATAATTATTATATTATATATATTAACTATATTAACCCTAATTATATTAGGGTTAATATAGTTAATATCGTTATTATAATATATATATATATATAGTATAATAACCCTATCTAACTCTAACATCCCTAACTAAACTCTTATTAAAATAAATCTAATATTAATATTAT
Organism: Bombina bombina; assembly: GCF_027579735.1. Classification (NCBI taxonomy): domain Eukaryota; kingdom Metazoa; phylum Chordata; class Amphibia; order Anura; family Bombinatoridae; genus Bombina; species Bombina bombina. The sequence goes on from NW_026512122.1 coordinate 123,195, forward strand.
TAATTAAAATATTCCTATTTAAATCTAAATACTTACCTATAAAATAAACCCTAAGATAGCTACAATATAATTAATAATTACATTGTAGCTATGTTAGGGTTTATATTTATTTTACAGGTAAATTGTTAATTATTTTAACTAGGTATAATAGCTATTAAATAGTTATTAACTATTTAATAGCTACCTAGTTAAAATAATTACCCAATTACCTGTAAAATAAATCCTAACCTAAGTTACAAATACACCTACACTATCAATAAAGTAAATAAACTACAAATATCTATCTAAAAATACAATTAAATAAACTAAACTAAATTACAAAAAAACAAAAACATTAAATTACAAAAAATAAAATAAAGATTACAAGATTTTTAAGCTAATTACACCTATTCTAAGCCCCCTAATAAAATAATAAAGCCCCCCAAAATAAAAAAAAATCCCTACCCTATTCTAAATTAAAAAAAGTTCAAAGCTCTTTTACCTTACCAGCCCTTAAAAGGGCCTTTTGTGGGGCATGCCCCATAGAAAACTGCTCTTTTGCCTGAAAAAAAAAAACACAATACCAACCCCCAACATTACAACCCACCACCCACATACCCCTAATCTAACCCAAACCCCCCTTAAATAAACCTAACACTACCCCCCCTGAAGATCTCCCTACCTTGTCTTCACCACACCGGGCCGAACTCCTCATCCGATCCGGGCGATGTCTTTATCCAAGCGGCAAAGAAGAAGTCTTCATCCCGGCGATGTCTTTATCCAAGCGGCAGCAAAGTCTTCTTCCATCCGGCAACATCTTCCATCAAGTGGCATCTTCAATCTTCATTCTTCGCTCCTCCGACCCGGAGCATCCATCCCGGCCGACGACTGAAGGAAGGAATGAGGTACCTTTAAATGACGTCATCCAAGATGGCATCCGTCAAATTCCGATTGGCTGATAGGATTCTATCAGCCAATCGGAATTAAGGTAGAAAAATCTGATTGGCTGATTGAATCAGCCAATCAAATTCAAGTTCAATCCTATTGGCTGATTGGTTCAGATAGACATTGCGCTGGTTTGGTATACCTGCCTATGGTCCAAAAAACTACGGGCGACGGCAGAAATATACGCGCGTAACTTCTAGGTTACGCCGTATATGTGATACCAAACCAGCGCAAATATTGGCGTTGCCAGCTTTTGCGGGCGACAATTTTTATCGGATCGAGCCCCTAGTTTGCTGCAATTTTTTTTTCAATTGACAAACTCTTGTAACATTTGCCTTATTTAGAGAAGCCAAACCAGATTTTTTACCGGAGAAGACAAGGCTAGCCCCTGTCATTCTGCTAGCAACACTTTCATTATTTTACAGAACCTTATAATCACCCTTGCTAAAGCCCATTAGGGACAGCGATAAAGTAACTGTGTAGAATGTAACAGTGTTAAAGGTAGATAGATAACGTCTTTACCATACCTCCCAACATTTCAAAATTCAAAAGAGGGACCCCCCCCCCCCCCCCCCCACCGGCCAAAAAAATTTGCTGCCTAATATACTTAGGCAGCAAATCAAACACAAGCTCAAACCACTGGTATGGCTATGTGAGCTATGTATTTAATTAGCCTTTGCAAAGACATTGCTAAATATTTTTCTCTTAATTGGACATTTAATAATAAATTATTTAAAACTGCTCTCTGCATTCCCCATTAATATTCTAGATTCTGGCCTTTAAAGTCAGCAAAAATGCACAGTAGAACACTACATAGCATACACTTACACATGCAGATACACACACACACACTACATAGCATACACTTATACATGCAGATACACACACACTACATAGCATACACTTATACATGCAGATACACACACACACTACATAGCATACACTTACACATGCAGATACACATACACTACATATCATACACTTATACATGCAGATACACACTACATAGCATACAATTATACATGCAGATACACACACACTACATAGCATACACTTATACATGCAGATACATACACACTACATAGCATACACTTATACATGCAGATACACACACACTACATAGCATACACTTACACATGCAGATACACATACACTACATATCATACACTTATACATGCAGATACACACTACATAGCATACAATTATACATGCAGATACATACACACTACATAGCATACACTTATACATGCAGATACACACTACATAGCATACAATTATACATGCAGATACACACACACTACATAGCATACACTTACACATGCAGATACACATACACACTACATAGCATACACTTATACATGCAGATACACACACACTACATAGCATACACTTACACATGCAGATACACACACACTACATAGCATACACTTATACATGCAGATACACACACACTACATAGCATACACTTATACATGCAGATACACACACACTACATAGTATACACTTATACATGCAGATACACACACACTACATAGCATACACTTACACATGCAGATACACACACACTACATAGCATACACTTATACAGGCAGATACACACACACACACTACATAGCATACATTTACACATGCAGATACACACACACTACATAGCATACACTTATACATGCAGATACACACACACTACATAGCATACACTTATACATGCAGATACACACACACTACATAGCATACACTTACACATGCAGATACACACACACTACATAGTATACACTTATACATGCAGATACACACACACTACATAGCATACACTTACACATGCAGATACACACACACTACATAGCATACACTTATACATGCAGATACACACACACTACATAGCATACACTTATACATGCAGATACACACACACTACATAGTATACACTTATACATGCAGATACACACACACTACATAGCATACACTTACACATGCAGATACACACACACTACATAGCATACACTTATACAGGCAGATACACACACACACACACTACATAGCATACACTTACACATGCAGATACACACACACTACATAGCATACACTTATACATGCAGATACACACACACTACATAGCATACACTTACACATGCAGATACACACACACTACATAGTATACACTTATACATGCAGATACACACACACATTACATAGCATACACTTATACATGCAGCATACACTTACACATGCAGATACACACACACATTACATAGCATACACTTATACATGCAGCATACACTTATACATGCAGATACACAGCCACTACATAGTATACACTTATACATGCAGACACACACACACTACATAGTATACACTTATACATGCAGACACACACACACTACATAGCATACACTTATACATGCAGACACACACACACTACATAGCATACACTTATACATGCAGATACACACTTATACATGCAGATACACACTCTACATAGCTTACATTTATACATGCAGACACACACACACACCCACTACATAGCATAAACTTATACATACAGATACACACACACAGTTATGGATACAGATAGACACACACACTACATTCATTGTATGGGGTCCTGGGGTTGGCAAGCACATTAGCTGGCAGTCTGCGGCTGCCACTGTTCGTTACCCTGGTATTAGCATTGCTCATTGGATACAACTGAAGGCATGTTACTATTATCATCAGGAGTTAGACATCATCACTACCAGAGGTAGGTTAGAGAGGTCACCATTACTCGTGGTCAGAGTGTATACAGCCTTCTTACTCCTGCTTAACCCACACACCATTCCTTTTCCACAGGGAATCTAACAGGTATATAACCATGTGAGAGCAAAGCCAGCTGCTTCTGAGTATGGGCCCAATAGAATTTTTAAAAAAAATCGGGACAGTTGGGGGGTATGCCTTTACTACCCATTCCCCAGCTTTGCACAACCATCATTGTTATATTAATATACTTTATAACATTTAAACCTCTAAATTTCTGCCTGTTTCTAAGCCACTACAGACAGCTTCTTATCACATGATTTTTATTTGCTCATCACAACAAGAGACTGCTAATCCGTGTGTGTAGATAACATTGTACTCTCTCAGTCTCCCGTAGGTTGTGGCAGACACTGCACTTATTGGCTAAAATGCAAGTCAATAGATAATAAACAAATAGCCATGTAATCAGGGGGCTGTCAAAAGAGGCTTAGATACAAGGTAATAACAGAGGTTAAAAGTATATTAATATAGCAATGTTGGCTGTGCAAAACTGGGGAATAGGTAATAAAGGGATTATGGGGCCAAATTATCAAGCTCCGAATGGAGCTTGCTGCCCCTTGTTTCCGGCGAGCCTTCAGGCTCGCCGGAAACAGAAGTTATGAAGCAGCGGTCTAAAGACCACTGCTCCATAACTTGTCCACCTGCTCTGAGGAGGTGGACAGAAATCAACCCGATCAAATATGATCGGGTTGATTGACACCCCCTGCTAGCGGCCGATTGGTCACAAATCTGCAGGGGGTAGTATTGCTGTCGGCATTTATCGATGTGCAAGCAGACATGATACGTTACATTGTACCATGTCCGCTCACACTTTGATAAATATGTCCCTATGCATCTTTTTAAACAATAACAATTTTGGAGTAGACTGTCCCTTTAAACTTGTGAAATCTGTATTTTAGACTTCCAGTTCTTCATGAATAGGAAAATCCACAATTTTTAAAGATAAATTAAAGGAAAAAGGGGCAAAATTATGAAATTATATGTCAAAGCTTTTCTTTATAAACATTTTATATAACAATTTCAAGGTGTTTGCATCCCTTTAAGTGTTTCAAGGGTACTAATAGTTGCCTGGTAGATTTTTATTATTGCAGAATGTACTTCACAAATATGGTAGAGGTCTAATATTATAATGGTTCTTAATGTGGGGTAACCGTCATTGGAGCCCCATTCTCTTATTACTAAGATGAGACCTGGTCCTGAAAATAATTTTACTCTGTGGTTGGAGAGTCCTATATAGCGGGGGTGAGATATGTACAGACCTTTGGTGTTGTGTTCTCATTTATTTTCCCATGCTTCCTTTATTCCAGATTTGTAAGCTTTGTAGTTGGGGCATGCAATCCCCCTCAGGAACAAAACATGTAGGAAGATGATGGTCACACAGAAATGGCATCAAAGGTTCATATATCAATAGAGTTCATTTTACTGTTCTTGTAATGGTTTCTCTACATCTACTGGGAATGTTAAGGTTTAAAAAGAGTGAGGCTCATTTCAGAAGTTGTAGAAATAGGTAAAGTGGGCCCCCGATCTGGCAATGGATCATGTAGAGGGCAGACTGCCATTATTTTCAGATGCTTGGTTCAGGGACGTGCAGTATCCATGGGTTCTGAAGGTCATAGCTCAGGGATACAAAATAGGTTTCAAGTCTCATCCACCCAATGGCAGATTTCTGCTCTAAAGTCTGTCTTCCAGAACAGAAAAGAGGGAAGCCTTTCTGGGAGGTGTATGGGATCTGTCCTCCTTAGGGGTCATTGTCCCGGTACCTATTGCAGAAAGAGGTTTGGGATATTATTCAAAACTTTTTGTGGTCCCAAAGAAGGAGGGAACTTTTCATCAGATCCTGGACCTAAATTGCTTAAACAAATTTCTAAACTTCCCTTCATTCAAGATGGAGACAATAAAGTCCATCTTTCCCTTAGTTCAGGAAGGACAGTTCATGACCACTATAGATCTGAAGGATGCTTACCTTCATGTTCCAATCCACAGGGATCACTTCTAGTTCCTAAGGTTTGTATTCCAGGACCAGCACTTCCAGTTCACTGCACTTCCGTTTGGTCTAGCTACTGATCCAAGAATTTTTACAAATGTTCTAGGTGTTCTTCTAGCCATTGCCAGAACCCCTTGGTATAGCAGTAGCTCTCTACTTGGATGATATTCCGGTACAAGCACTGTCTCTCAGCGGAGGACCATTTGGAATCACTTCTATCTCTTCTTCGATCTCATGGATGGAAGATAATCATAGAAAAGAGTTCTCTTATTCCAAGCACTGGGGTAGAATTCCTGGGTACTATAATAGACTCCATATCCATGAGAATATTTCTAACAGACCATAGACGTTGCAAGCTTGCTTCGGCATGTCTTGCCCTCCGGAGCTCCTTAAGGCCCTCTGTGGCTCAGTGTATGGAGGCAATTGGTCTCATGGTGTCCAGCATGGACATCATTCCCTTTACAAGGTTCCATCTCAGACCCCTGCAACTGTGCATGCTGAGACAGTGGAACAGCTATCATTTGGATCTGTCTCCACAGATCTCTCTGGACAACCGGTCAAGAGAATCGCTCTCTTGGTGGCTCTGTCCAGATCATCTGTCCCGAGGGACATCCTTCTTAAGACCATCCTGGGAGATTGTGACTATCGATGCAAGTCTATCAGGATGGGGAGCTGTTTGTGGTGCCATGAAGGCACAGGGCCTATGGTTTCAGGAGGAACGCTCCCTCCCGATCAACATTTTGGAACTTCGAGCAATCTTCAATGCTCTGAAGGCTTGGCCCCTTCTGGGTTCGTCCCGGTTTATCAGATTCTAATCAGACAATATAACCTTGGTGGCTTACATCAACCATCAAGGGAGAACGAGAAACTCCCTAGCAATGAGGGAGGTATCTCGAATTCTGGAGTGGGCAGCGATCCACATTCCGGGTGTGGACAACTGGGAAGTGGATTTTCTCAGCAGACAATCCTTTCACCCGGGGAAATGGCCTCTCCATCCCGAAGTGTTTGCGGAGATATGCAACAAGTGGGGGACGCCAGAGATAGATCTCATGGCATCTCGTCTCAATACCAAGCTACCCAGATATGGGTTGAAATCCAGGGATCCTCAGGCGGAGCTAATAGATGCATTAGCAGTGCCTCGGAGGTTCAGTCTAATTTACCTTTTCCTGTTGTTACCACTTCTTCCTCGTGTAGTGGCCCGCATCAAGCAGGAGCAGGCATCAGTGATACTGATTGCTCAATCGTGGCCGCGATCTGGTGAGGATGTCATCTTCTCCTCCGTGGAAGTTACCTTATCGCAGGGATCTGCTGGAACAAGCTCCTTTTGTTCATCAAAATCTAGATTCTCTGAGGCTGACTGCGTGGTGATTGAACGCTTAGTTCTTCGCCAAGAGAGGTTTTTCTGAGAGAGTGATTGATACTCTTATTCAAGCTCATAAGTCGGTTACTCGTCAAATCTATCATAAGGTGTGGAGAACCTACTTATTCTGGTGTAAAGAGCGTGGATTTTCCTGGCATAAAGTTAAGGTTGCCAGGATCCTATCGTTTCTCCAGGATGGACTGGAGAAAGGTCTTTCAGCCAGTTCCCTGAGGGGACAGATTTTGGCCCATCTGTTTTACTGCACAAGAGGCTCTCAGAGCTTCCTGATGTACAGTCCTTTGTTAAGGCTCTGATTAGGATCATGCCTGTGTTTAGATCTAAGGCTCCTCCTCAACATTGTTCTTAAGGTGTTGCAATGGGCTCCGTTTGAGCCTATGCATGAGATTGACATTAAATTGTTGTCCTGGAAGGTTCTTTTTCTACTAGCTATTGCTTCTGCGTGCAGAGTATCTGAGATTGCCACCTTGCAATGTGAGCCTCCTTATCTGGTGTTTCACTCTGATAAGGCTGTCCTACGTACTAAGTTAGGTTTTCTTCCTAAGGTCGTGTCAGACTGCAACATCAATCAAGATATTGTGGTTCCTCCCTTGTGTCCAAATCCTTCTTCTGCGAAGGAACGCTTGCTCCATAATCTGGACATGGTTCGCGCCTTTAAGATCTACCTTCAGGCTACTAAGGATTGTAGACAAGCTTTGTCTTTGTTTGTTGTCTATTCAGGGAAGCATAAGGGATAAAAGGTCTCTTCAACTTCCTTATCTTTTTGGTTAAGGAGTATTATCCGCCTTACTTATGAGACAGCGGGACATAAACCTCCTCAGAGGATTAGAGCTCATTCTACTAGAGCAGTGGCTTCCTCTTGGGCCTTTATGGATCAGATTTGTAAGGCGGCTACCTGGTCCTCCTTACACACTTTTTCTAAATTTTACAAGTTTGATGTTTTTGCTTCGGCTGAAGCAACTTTCTGGAGGAAGGTTTTGCAGACTGTGATGCCCTCAGATTAGGGTCTGCCTCTCTTTTTGTCCCTCCCATTATAATTTAGTGTCCTCTAGAGCTTGGGTTAAGTTTCCCAACAGTAAGGAATTATGCCGTGGACTCTCCTTATATTAAGAAGAAAAACATAATTTATGCTTACCAGATAATTTCATTTCCTTCTGTATACGGAGAGTCCATGGCCCCCACCTGTGTTCTCTGATGGGACGGACCTCTAAATTATATTTTTTTCTGGTACCATTTATACCCTGATATGTTTCCTACTGTTCCTTGTTCCCTCGGCAGAATGACTGGGGAAAGTGGGAGAGGTATTTAAGCCTTTGGCTAGGGTGTCTTTGCCTCCTCCTGGTGGCCAGGTTCAGTATTTCCCAGCAGTAAGGAATGATGCCGTGGACTCTCCTTATACAGAAGGAAATTAAATTATCAGGTAAGCATAATTTATGTTTTTTCTTTTATGATTCAGATAGAGCAGCAATTTTAAGCAACTTTCTAATTTAATCCCATTATCAATGTTTCTTGTTTCGCATGGGGAGAGATTTAATAAGCAGTGGATGTTGCTTTCTCCACCCTCTTAGGTGGTGGACTGCAATCATCCCGATCAGATACGATTGTGATGATTGACACCCCCTGCAGGGGGCGGCATTGCACAAGCATTGCACAAGCATATGAAATGCAGACAGTGAATCATGTCCCCTTGGGGTTTAACAAATTTACCCCATAGTATCTTTATTTGAAAAATCAGGAATGTAAGCTTACGAGCCGGCCCATCTTTGGTTCAGCACCTGGGTAGTGCTTGCTGATTGGTGGTTAAATGCAGCCACCAATCTGAAAGCTCTATCCAGGGTACTGAACCAAAAATGTGCTGGTTCCTAAGCTTACATTCCTGCTTTTTAGAATGAAGATACAAAGAGAATGAAGAAAATTGATAATAGGAGTAAATTAGAAAGTTGCTTAAAATTGCATGCTCTATCTGAATCATGAAAGAAAACATTTAGGTTCAGTGTCCCTTTAATTTGCTGTTTCAGTGCATACGATAATAATTTACCTAAAGGAACCACTGGGTTCAAATGTGATTTGCCTTATGATGAAATCATTCTATTCAAACCTTTATCAAAACAGTGTGTGTTTGCTGCAATGTATTCATTCTGTCATATTTTTTATCCTTAGGTGCCAAAAACAGATGACAAAAATGAATTCCTTACTATCAATCACAGTGTTTTTAACTGGTACGTATAAAAATATGCAAAAGGGAGACCATCACTCTATCAACATCTGACACATAGGAGAGGGGTTATAAATATCACTCACATGCATACACGCACACATACACATGCACACACACACACATGCACACACACACACATGCACACACACACACACTAATACACATGCACACACATACACATGCACACACACACACATGCTCACTCACACACACTAATACACATGCACACACATACACATGCACACACACACACATGCTCACTCACACACACGAATACACATGCACACACATGCACACAGGCATACACACACACACTCATACACACACATGCTCACTCACACACACACATACACATGCACACATATACACACACAGGCAAACACACACACATGCTCACTCACACACACACATACACATGCACACACATACACATGCATAAACACACACATGCTCACTCACACACACTAATACACATACACACAGGCATACACACACACACTCATACACACACATGCTCACTCACACACACACATACACATGCACACACACACACATGCTCACTCACACACACGAATACACATGCACACACATACACACAGGCATACACACACACACTCACACACACACATGCTCACTCACACACACACACATACACATGCACACATATACACACACAGGCAAACACACACACATGCTCACTCACACACACACACATGCACACACACACACATGCATAAACACACACATGCTCACTCACACACACTAATACACATGCACACACACACACATGCATAAACACACACATGCTCACTCACACACATGCTCACTCACACACACTAATACACATGCACACACATACACACAGGCATACATACACACACTCATACACACACACACATACACATGCACACATATACACACACAGGCAAACACACACACATGCTCACTCACACACACACATGCACACACATACACACAGGCATACACACACACACTCATACACACACATGCTCACTCACACACACACATACACATGCACACATATACACACACATGCTCACTCACACACACACATACACATGCACACATATACACACACAGGCAAACACACACACATGCTCACTCACACACACACATACACATGCACACACACACACATGCATAAACACACACATGCTCACTCACACACACTAATACACATGCACGCACACACACATGCATAAACACACACATGCTCACTCACACACATGCTCACTCACACACACACGAATACACATGCACACACATGCACACAGGCATACACACACACACTCATACACACACATGCTCACTCACACACACACATACACATATATACACACACAGGCAAACACACACACATGCTCACTCACACACACACATACACATGCACACACATACACATGCATAAACACACACATGCTCACTCACACACACTAATACACATACACACAGGCATACACACACACACACTCATACACACACATGCTCACTCACATACACACATACACATGCTCACTCACACACACGAATACACATGCACACACATACACACAGGCATACACTCACACACACACATGCTCACTCACACACACACATACACATGCACACATATACACACACAGGCAAACACACACACATGCTCACTCACACACACACATACACATGCACACACACACACATGCATAAACACACACATGCTCACTCACACACACTAATACACATGCACACACACATGCATAAACACACACATGCTCACTCACACACATGCTCACTCACACACACTAATACACACAGGCATACACACACACACTCATACACACACACATACACATGCACACATATACACACACAGGCAAACACACACACATGCTCACTCACACACACACATGCACACACATACACATGGGCATACACACACATGCTCACTCACACACACACACATGCACACATATACACACACATGCTCACTCACACACACACATACACATGCACACATATACACACACAGGCAAACACACACACATGCTCACTCACACACACACATACACATGCACACACACATGCATAAACACACACATGCTCACTCACACACACACATACACATGCACACACACACATAAACACACACATGCTCACTCACACACACGAATACACATGCACACACATACACACAGGTATACACACACACACTCATACACACACATGCTCACTCACACACATACACATGCACACATATACACACACAGGCAAACACACACACATGCTCACTCACACACACACATACACATGCACACACACACACATGCATAAACACACACATGCTCACTCACACACACTAATACACATGCACACACATACACACAGGTATACACACACATACTCATACACACACATGCTCACTCACACACACACATACACATGCACACATATACACACACAGGCAAACACACACACATGCTCACTCACACACACACATACACATGCACACACACATGCATAAACACACACAAATACACATGCACACACATACACACAGGCATACACACACACACTCATACACACACATGCTCACTCACACACACACATACACATGCACACATATACACACACAGGCATACACACACACAGGCATACACACACACACATACACATGCATAGACTCATAGACACGCACACACACGCACACATACACACACATGCATACACATGCACACACACATACACATGCACACACACACACACTATTATAAGTCCATCTGGTTGACCAATGGCCACTGGCCTGCCTTATGCACACACACATACACATGCACACACATACACATACACACACACAGGCATACACACACGCATTCACACACAGGCATACACACACACATGCATAAACACATACACATGCACACACACACGCATACACATACACACACATGCATATACACACACAGGCATACATACACACACAGGCATTGTAGTGTTGTGCTTACTTCCTGGTTTGGTCAAAGGGCACATTGAGGCTTCCATACAAAGATGATGTCATCAAGTGGGCTGTGCTTAGAATCAGTACAGTTCAGAGAAGCCATCTTGTGACAGTTTGTGATGCAGTTATAAAGTACAAGGATTGAACCTGAGCTTTGACAATTGCTGATACTAATAAATGTAATGTCAGCTACAGATCACTGCAGAGGATACAGCATCAGCCAGTCAGGAAGAGTAAGAACTGTCAGTTACACATTATAAGTTATATTGCAGTTATACAGTTAACAGTTATACAGTTATCAGTTACCCTGGATTACTATAGTGCTGCATACACAGTGTACAGGACTGCTAATATAAGGAGTGCAGCAGCCATTCATTATAAAGGACTATATATGTGTAAATATCCATATTACTGTGTGCAAATCTACAGGAGCACCTTGCTATGTCATGCAGTAAATAAAGTGCCAGTTTACATTTAGAAGTTGCAAGTGCATCATTCATATAAAGAGTTAATGTTTGCTATGTAAGGACATTACATCTGGCGACGAGTATACTACCACAAACTCACGCTATAATGGCTGTATTTGGAGCATTGAAAGAATTTGACCCTGAAACAGATAACTGGGTTTCCTGGACTGAAAGGCTACAGCAGTATTTACTTGCCAATGACATACTAAGTCTGTTGCTGTCTGTCTCACAACTATTGGTGCTAAAACATATGAGATTCTAAAAGATCTGCTACACCCAGAAAAGCCAGCCACCAAGTCTTTGTCTGAAATAATACAGATCTTAACACAACATTTCCAACCACGGCCATTAGAGATTGCTGAGCGGTTCAAGTTTTATAGCAGGCGCCAAGGGGTACAAGAGACTGTATCTACATTTGCAATCAGTTTAAAGAAATTGGCCAGCACCTGTGCTTTTGGGGAGTATCTGAATATTGCCCTTAGAGATCAGTTTGTTATGGGTATCAGTACAAAAGCAACTTTTGACAGAGGAGAGCCTGACCTTCCATAAAGCACTAGAGATTGCTTCTGTTTTGGAACAGGCCACACGAGACACTAGTTTACTGCAGACGCATTCTCACACTAAGGAAGAACAGGTATTTTTCTCTAATGTGAAGCAACAGACTAAACCAGCCAGTAAATATTCAGCAAAAGCAGCATCGCCTATTAACTGTTACAGATGTGGAGCACAGAATCATGTAGCTTCTGAATGCAGATTTAAAAATGCTCGTTGTCATGGCTGTGGTAAAATAGGACACTTAAAGAAGGCTTGCAGAGGATCTCAGCAGAGTGTCTCAAGCAAAACTCATAAGAAGGGAAATTACCACATGGCTTATAAGGGAGCCACATCAGATTCAGAAGAGGAAATGACTGTTCAGAGTTTGACTGTATACACCATGACAGCAGGGTCTGAGCCTTTGACCGTTAATGTTAATATTGAAGGAAAAGATTTGACCATGGACTTAGATACTGGGGCTGCAGTTTCAGTTATGACAATTAAAGATTGGAAACAGTTGAAAATTCCAGTATTGCTGCAGCCCACTACCTTGAAGCTACAAACATACTCCAGAGAAGTCTTGACGCCACTGGGGTGTGCATCTGTATCTGTGTGTACAAACAGTAAAACTGCCAATCTTACACTATATATACTAAAATCAGGTGGCCCACCTCTTTATGGAAGGGACTGGATACGGGCCCTTGGCATGCCTGAGAGCCTCAAAAACAGTGAAGTTCATCATATTGGAGTTGATCGTGCCCAGTGGATTCAGAACATTAAGGCCAAATATGCCCCGGTGTTTGAAAGTGTTCTGGGAAAAGTTAAGAACAAAAGGGTACGGTTACAGTTAAAACCTGGAGCAAGGCCAAAGTTTTTCAAAGCACGAACTGTGCCATTCGCTTTAAGGGCAGGAGTTGATGCTGAACTGAGGAGGTTAGAAGAGTTAAAGATTATAACCCCAGTGCATCGTAGTGAGTGGGCTTCTCCTATTGTACCGGTAAGAAAGAAAGATGGACAGATCCGAATATGTGGAGACTTTAGGATGGTGTTGAATGAACAGTTAGCAGTGGATAAGTATCCATTACCCAGAACAGAAGAGATTTTTGCTAACTTAGCTGGGGGACAACATTTCACAAAGATTGATTTAAAAAATGCTTACCTTCAACTTGAAGTACATCCAGATTCCCGTAGGTTACTCACCATCAATACTCACCGTGGTTTATTTCAATATAATCGTATGGTCTTTGGCATTGCTCCTGCACCAGCCATCTGGCAACGCACCATGGAAGAACTGTTAAATGGACTACCCTATGTCCAATGCCTTTTAGATGACATGTTAATCACGGGCAGGACGGAGGAAGAACATCGACACAATGTAGAGAGGGTACTGCAGCGGCTAATGACCTTGGAGAAGTGTGCTTTCATGCGTGACAAATTAGAATTTTGTGGCCATGTTATAGATTGTCATGGTCTACACACTGCTGATGACAAAGTCAAGGCCTTGCAAGAAGCTCCTATACCACAGAATGCATCACAACTACGATCATACCTTGGTCTCCTTAACTATTACCACCGTTTTCTTCCCCAGCTAGCCCATACGTTACACCCACTACATCAGCTTCTTGAGACAAATCGATCCTAGTTGTGGAGCAGTGAATGCAATAAAGCCTTCCAGGAATCCAAGAACCTACTCCTGTGTTCCCGCATGTTAATGCACTATGATCTTCAGAAACCACTCATGATAGCATGTGATGCTTCGCCTTAGGGTTTAGGGGCTGTATTGTCACACACAATGCCAGATGGGACAGACCGACCGGTAGCCTTTGCTTCCCGTTCTCTAACGACGGCAGAGAACTATTCCCAATTAGACAAGGAAGCATTGGCCATTGTATGGGCTGTTAAGAAGTTCCATAACTATATTTATGGGAGACAATTTACTCTTTTAACTGACCATAAGCCACTGCTGACCATCTTTAATCCAAGGAAAGGAATTTCAACCACTACAGCGGCTAGATTGCAAAGGTATGCTCTAACTTTGGGGGCATATCATTACTGCATCAAATACCGGGCCCATGATTTCCATGGCAATGCTGATGCCATGTCCAGGCTTCCACTAATGAATTCCTTACCAGTTGTTCAAGAAAGCCTTCCAATTGTGTGTTTTAAGGTTATAGTACATGCCAAACAAATTGCAAAGGAGACAGCTTGTGATACTGAATTGCAACTTCTGGCAAAGTATTTGAGAGATGGCTGGCCAAGAACTGGCTGTGATGTGCAGCGAGCATACATACTACGAGCGAAAGAACTCACACTCAGAAATGGATGTATTTTATGGGGTGAGAGAGTTCTGGTTCCTAATGGGCTACGGCAAGCTACGTTAAAACTCCTTCATGAAGGACACCCAGGCATTGTCAGAATGAAACAGAAGGCTAGGGGTCATATTTGGTGGCCGGCCATTGATAAGGACATTGAGAACTATGTTATGGCATGCAAAGGGTGTGTTCAAGCTCAAGGACAGCTTCCACGAGGAGCTGTACAACCATGGGACTGGCCTACTACTCCTTGGGAGAGACTACATTTGGACTTTGCCGGTCCTATTGATGGAATCTCATACTTAATCATAATTGATGCACACTCTAAGTGGCCAGAAGTAATTCCAATGACAAGGACTACAACTACTGAAGTCATATCAGCATTAGAAAGACTGTTTTCAGTATTTGGGTTGCCAAGAAAACTGGTCACAGACAATGGTCCCCAGTTTGTGTCACAAGACTTCCAGAATTTTTTACATATGAATGGAATTCACCATCATCGGACGGCACCATATCACCCAGCCACCAACGGGCAAGCAGAGAGATTTGTTCAAACCTTTAAAAGGGCACTGAAAGCGCTAAAAGCAGAGAAGCAGGTTAATACTAAAAACATTTTACAATTTTTGCAACAATATAGGGTTACTCAACACCCCACCACGGGAGTTGCCCCAGCTCAACTATTGTTTGGCAGGAAGATCCGTACAAAGCTGGATTTAATCACACCAGATGTAGCAGAAACAGTCCGCATCATGCAAGATAAAATGAGAGTGGGAAAACCTTCACGGACCTATACAGAAGGAGACTTGGTTTGGTATAGGGTGTACCATACAGAGGAAAAATGGGCACCAGGTGTTGTTGCCCAGGTTGAGGGCCCAAAGATGTATGTTATAACCACTCCATCAGGTGTGTGTCGCCGCCATGTGAACCAACTACGACCACGGCTAGAGAGGAGAGAACAGGCTGGTGAGGACCATCACATAAAAATGCAATCAGACAATGACTTTGATATCTGGGGTGGTGTTTGGCATGATCCAAACACAGGCTCTGACTCAACTACAGAAGATGACTCAGAAATACCAGCCTCAGTAGAAGAACCTTGTAATGATGAGTCAGGAAATTCTATCCAGGACCACAATAGTCATGCTCGTACTCCCAGGCAACGAACACCTGTTGTTCGTTGGTCTCCTGAAGTTAATCTCAGAGACACTCGCCGGAGACAACATGCAACATATCAGAGAAACTTTCGTCAACGTAAGAAACAAGAAGCAGCTTTCACGTCCACAATACAAGAGGATGCTGGAGAAGACTGATTTATCTTACGGTTGTTGTTGTGCAGTTAAGTTTATTTAAAAAAAAAAAAATAATAAGTAGGAAAGGAGATGTAGTGTTGTGCTTACTTCCTGGTTTGGTCAAAGGGCACATTGAGGCTTCCATACAAAGATGATGTCATCAAGTGGGCTGTGCTTAGAATCAGTACAGTTCAGAGAAGCCATCTTGTGACAGTTTGTGATGCAGTTAAAAAGTACAAGGATTGAACCTGAGCTTTGACAATTGCTGATACTAATAAATGTAATGTCAGCTACAGATCACTGCAGAGGATACAGCATCAGCCAGTCAGGAAGAGTAAGAACTGTCAGTTACACATTATAAGTTATATTGCAGTTATACAGTTAACAGTTATACAGTTATCAGTTACCCTGGATTACTATAGTGCTGCATACACAGTGTACAGGACTGCTAATATAAGGAGTGCAGCAGCCATTCATTATAAAGGACTATATATGTGTATCTATCCATATTACTGTGTGCAAATCTACAGGAGCACCTTGCTATGTCATGCAGTAAATAAAGTGCCAGTTTACATTTAGAAGTTGCAAGTGCATCATTCATATAAAGAGTTAATGTTTGCTATGTAAGGACATTACAGGCATATACACACACAAACGCACACACGCATACACACACACACAAACACACACACATATACACACACACGCATACACATACACACACGTATACACACACACACGCATACACATACACACACATGCATATACACACACAGGCATACATACACACACAGACATACAAACATACGCGCGCACACACACACACGCAGGCATACACATGCACACATGCATACACATGCACACACACACGTACACACACAGGCATACACACACAGGCATACACACACAGGCATACACACACACGCATATACACACATGCATAGACACATAGACACGCATACACATGCACACACACAGGCATACACACACACACTCATACACACACATGCTCACTCACACACACACATACACATGCACACATATACACACACAGGCAAACACACACACATGCTCACTCACACATACACATGCACACATATACACACACAGGCAAACACACACATGCATACACATGCACACGCATACACACACACAGGCATACACACACACTCATACACACATACACATGCTCACACACACGCATACACATGCACACACATACACACACACAGGCATACACACGCATTCACACACAGGCATACACACACGCATACACATGCACATACACATGCACACACACATGCATAAACATACACACACATGCATATACACACACAGGCACACATACACACAGGCATACACACACACACACAAACACACACACGTATACACATACACACACACATGCATATGCACACACAAGCATACATACACACACAGGCATACAAACACACACACAGGCATACACACACACAAACACATACATGTATACACACACACATGCATACACATGCACATACACATGCACACACATACACACACAGGCATACACACACAGGCATACACACACACACATACACATGCATAGACACGCACACACACGCATACACATGCACACATACACACACATGCATACACATGCACACACACATACACATGCACACACACACACACTGTTATAAGTCCATCTGGTTGACCAATGGCCACTGGCCTGCCTTATGCACACACAGGCATACACACACGCATTCACACACAGGCATACACACACAAATGCATACACATGCATAAACACTTACACATGCACACACACACGCATACACATACACACATGCATATGCACACACAGGCATACATACACACACAGGCATATACACACACAAACACACACGCATACACACACACACAAACACACACACATATACACACATACACATACACACCCGTATACACACACACGCATACACACACAGGCATACATACACACACAGACATACAAACATACGCGCACACACACGTATACACACACACACACACAGGCATACACATGCACACACGCATACACATGCACACACACACACGTACACACACAGGCATACACACACACGCATATACACACATGCATAGACACATAGACACACACACACGCATACACATGCACACACACATGTACACACACAGGCATACACACACACGCATACACACACACACACACACACACACAGGCATACACATGCACACATGCATACACATGCACACACACACAGGCATACACACACAGGCATACACACACACGCATATACACACATGCATAAACACATAGACACGCATACACATGCACACACACATACACACAGGCATACACACACACACTCATACACACACATGCTCACTCACACACACACATACACATGCACACATACACATGCACACATATACACACACAGGCAAACACACACACATGCTCACTCACACATACACATGCACACATATACACACACAGGCAAACACACACATGCATACACATGCACACGCATACACACACACACAGGCATACACACACACTCATACACACATACACATGCTCACACACACGCATACACATGCACACACATACACACACACAGGCATACACACGCATTCACACACAGGCATACACACACGCATACACATGCACATACACATGCACACACACATGCATAAACATACACACACATGCATATACACACACAGGCACACATACACACAGGCATACACACACACACACACAAACACACACACGTATACACATACACACACACATGCATATGCACACACAAGCATACATACACACACAGGCATACAAACACACACACAGGCATACACACACACAAACACATACATGTATACACACACACATGCATACACATGCACATACACATGCACACACATACAGACACAGGCATACACACACACACATACACATGCATAGACACGCACACACACGCATACACATGCACACATACACACACATGCATACACATGCACATACACATACGCACACACACACACACTGTTATAAGTCCATCTGGTTGACCAATGGCCACTGGCCTGCCTTATGCACACACACATACACATGCACACACATACACACACACAGGCATACACACACGCATTCACACACAGGCATACACACACACATGCATACACATGCATAAACACTTACACATGCACACACACACGCATACACATACACACACATATGCACACACAGGCATACATACACACACAGGCATATACACACACAAACACACACACATATACACACATACACATACACACCCGTATACACACACACGCATACACACACAGGCATACATACACACACAGACATACAAACATACGCGCACACACACGTATACACACACACACACAGGCATACACATGCACACACGCATACACATGCACACACACACACGTACACACACAGGCATACACACACGCATATACACACATGCATAGACACACACACACGCATACACATGCACACACACATGTACACACACAGGCATACACACACACGCATACACACACATGCATAGACACATAGACACGCACATACATGCACACACACACATACACACACATGCATAGACACATAGACATGCACACACATGCATACACATGCACACACATACACACATGCATACACACACATGCATACACATGCACACACACACATACACATGCACACACACACATACACACACACTGTTATCAGTCCATCTGGTTGACCAATAGCCGGCTTTATTTGCCCCTTAGCCCCTGTCTTGCCTGACCTTCTAACTAAGCACCTGCTGGACAGTTAGCCACACACCCACACAACAGGGGCTCCTTCAGTCTAAGGGGTAGATTTATCAGACCCCGGGCGGACATAATTCGCTATAGCGAATCATGTCCGCCCTGCATCGCTAAATGCCAACAGCACATGCTGTTGGCATTTAATATTGCACAGGCAGTTCTGGTGAACTTCTTTTCCAATGCCACCCCCTAGCAGGGGGTGTCAATCAACCCAAACATATTTGATCGGGCGGATTGATGTCCGCAACCTCAGAAGCAGCAGATGAGTTAAGGAGCAGCGGTCTTAATATCGCTGTTTCTTAACTCCAGTTTCCGGCGAGCCTAAACAGAGGCATTGGGGCTGATACAGAGATTGTTAAATCGGCCCCTTAGTGTTAGTTTAATGAGATGCCAAGTGAGCCTGGGAGAACCAGGCTTTTGGCTTTTTTTATACAGGGTAAGCTCAGCACCAGTGGCGGTAATTAATAAACAGTGATTTATAGCTTTCCAAAGCAAGAGTTTAAACGAGAGGTTCTTACTTCACTCTTGCTATTAACATTACAAAATATTCAGGTTGAACTTGTGTTTTCGAAGTTCAGCTTCTGTTTATGTAGAGGTAAGTTTTGTATTAGTAGATATAATTCAGCTTCTGTTTATGTAGAGGTAAGTTTTGTATTAGTAGATATAATTCAGCTTCTGTTTATGTAGAGGTAAGTTTTGTATTAGTAGATATAATTCAGCTTCTGTTTATGTAGAGGTAAGTTTTGTATTAGGAGATATAATTCAGCTTCTGTTTATGTAGAGGTAAGTTTTGTATTAGTAGATATAATTCAGCTTCTGTTTATGTAGAGGTAAGTTTTGTATTAGGAGATATAATTCAGCTTCTGTTTATGTAGAGGTAAGTTTTGTATTAGTAGATATAATTCAGCTTCTGTTTATGTAGAGGTAAGTTTTGTATTAGTAGATATAATTCAGCTTCTGTTTATGTAGAGGTAAGTTTTGTATTAGGAGATATAATTCAGCTTCTGTTTATGTAGAGGTAAGTTTTGTATTAGTAGATATAATTCAGCTTCTGTTTATGTAGAGGTAAGTTTTGTATTAGGAGATATAATTCAGCATCTGTTTATGTAGAGGTAAGTTTTGTATTAGGAGATATAATTCAGCTTCTGTTTATTTAGAGGTAAGTTTTGTATTAGTAGATATAATTCAGCTTCTGTTTATGTAGAGGTAAGTTTTGTATTAGGAGATATAATTCAGCTTCTGTTTATGTAGAGGTAAGTTTTGTATTAGGAGATATAATTCAGCATCTGTTTATGTAGAGGTAAGTTTTGTATTAGTAGATATAATTCAGCTTCTGTTTATGTAGAGGTAAGTTTTGTATTAGGAGATATAATTCAGCTTCTGTTTATGTAGAGGTAAGTTTTGTATTAGGAGATATAATTCAGCTTCTGTTTATGTAGAGGTAAGTTTTGTATTAGTAGATATAATTCAGCTTCTGTTTATGTAGAGGTAAGTTTTGTATTAGTAGATATAATTCAGCTTCTGTTTATGTAGAGGTAAGTTTTGTATTAGTAGATATAATTCAGCTTCTGTTTATGTAGAGGTAAGTTTTGTATTAGTAGATATAATTCAGCTTCTGTTTATGTAGAGGTAAGTTTTGTATTAGTAGATATAATTCAGCTTCTGTTTATGTAGAGGTAAGTTTTGTATTAGGAGATATAATTCAGCTTCTGTTTATGTAGAGGTAAGTTTTGTATTAGTAGATATAATTCAGCTTCTGTTTATGTAGAGGTAAGTTTTGTATTAGGAGATATAATTCAGCATCTGTTTATGTAGAGGTAAGTTTTGTATTAGTAGATATAATTCAGCTTCTGTTTATGTAGAGGTAAGTTTTGTATTAGTAGATATAATTCAGCTTCTGTTTATGTAGAGGTAAGTTTTGTATTAGTAGATATAATTCAGCTTCTGTTTATGTAGAGGTAAGTTTTGTATTAGTAGATATAATTCAGCTTCTGTTTATGTAGAGGTAAGTTTTGTATTAGGAGATATAATTCAGCTTCTGTTTATGTAGAGGTAAGTTTTGTATTAGGAGATATAATTCAGCTTCTGTTTATGTAGAGGTAAGTTTTGTATTAGTAGATATAATTCAGCTTCTGTTTATGTAGAGGTAAGTTTTGTATTAGTAGATATAATTCAGCTTCTGTTTATGTAGAGGTAAGTTTTGTATTAGGAGATATAATTCAGCTTCTGTTTATGTAGAGGTAAGTTTTGTATTAGGAGATATAATTCAGCTTCTGTTTATGTAGAGGTAAGTTTTGTATTAGGAGATATAATTCAGCTTCTGTTTATGTAGAGGTAAGTTTTGTATTAGGAGATATAATTCAGCTTCTGTTTATGTAGAGGTAAGTTTTGTATTAGTAGATATAATTCAGCTTCTGTTTATTTAGAGGTAAGTTTTGTATTAGTAGATATAATTCAGCTTCTGTTTATGTAGAGGTAAGTTTTGTATTAGGAGATATAATTCAGCATCTGTTTATGTAGAGGTAAGTTTTGTATTAGGAGATATAATTCAGCTTCTGTTTATTTAGAGGTAAGTTTTGTATTAGTAGATATAATTCAGCTTCTGTTTATGTAGAGGTAAGTTTTGTATTAGGAGATATAATTCAGCTTCTGTTTATGTAGAGGTAAGTTTTGTATTAGGAGATATAATTCAGCTTCTGTTTATGTAGAGGTAAGTTTTGTATTAGTAGATATAATTCAGCTTCTGTTTATGTAGAGGTAAGTTTTGTATTAGTAGATATAATTCAGCTTCTGTTTATGTAGAGGTAAGTTTTGTATTAGTAGATATAATTCAGCTTCTGTTTATGTAGAGGTAAGTTTTGTATTAGTAGATATAATTCAGCTTCTGTTTATGTAGAGGTAAGTTTTGTATTAGTAGATATAATTCAGCTTCTGTTTATTTAGAGGTAAGTTTTGTATTAGTAGATATAATTCAGCTTCTGTTTATGTAGAGGTAAGTTTTGTATTAGTAGATATAATTCAGCTTCTGTTTATGTAGAGGTAAGTTTTGTATTAGTAGATATAATTCAGCTTCTGTTTATGTAGAGGTAAGTTTTGTATTAGTAGATATAATTCAGCTTCTGTTTATGTAGAGGTAAGTTTTGTATTAGGAGATATAATTCAGCTTCTGTTTATGTAGAGGTAAGTTTTGTATTAGGAGATATAATTCAGCTTCTGTTTATGTAGAGGTAAGTTTTGTATTAGTAGATATAATTCAGCTTCTGTTTATGTAGAGGTAAGTTTTGTATTAGTAGATATAATTCAGCTTCTGTTTATGTAGAGGTAAGTTTTGTATTAGGAGATATAATTCAGCTTCTGTTTATGTAGAGGTAAGTTTTGTATTAGGAGATATAATTCAGCTTCTGTTTATGTAGAGGTAAGTTTTGTATTAGGAGATATAATTCAGCTTCTGTTTATGTAGAGGTAAGTTTTGTATTAGGAGATATAATTCAGCTTCTGTTTATGTAGAGGTAAGTTTTGTATTAGTAGATATAATTCAGCTTCTGTTTATTTAGAGGTAAGTTTTGTATTAGTAGATATAATTCAGCTTCTGTTTATGTAGAGGTAAGTTTTGTATTAGGAGATATAATTCAGCATCTGTTTATGTAGAGGTAAGTTTTGTATTAGGAGATATAATTCAGCTTCTGTTTATTTAGAGGTAAGTTTTGTATTAGTAGATATAATTCAGCTTCTGTTTATGTAGAGGTAAGTTTTGTATTAGGAGATATAATTCAGCTTCTGTTTATGTAGAGGTAAGTTTTGTATTAGGAGATATAATTCAGCATCTGTTTATGTAGAGGTAAGTTTTGTATTAGTAGATATAATTCAGCTTCTGTTTATGTAGAGGTAAGTTTTGTATTAGGAGATATAATTCAGCTTCTGTTTATGTAGAGGTAAGTTTTGTATTAGTAGATATAATTCAGCTTCTGTTTATGTAGAGGTAAGTTTTGTATTAGTAGATATAATTCAGCTTCTGTTTATGTAGAGGTAAGTTTTGTATTAGTAGATATAATTCAGCTTCTGTTTATGTAGAGGTAAGTTTTGTATTAGTAGATATAATTCAGCTTCTGTTTATGTAGAGGTAAGTTTTGTATTAGTAGATATAATTCAGCTTCTGTTTATTTAGAGGTAAGTTTTGTATTAGTAGATATAATTCAGCATCTGTTTATGTAGAGGTAAGTTTTGTATTAGGAGATATAATTCAGCTTCTGTTTATGTAGAGGTAAGTTTTGTATTAGTAGATATAATTCAGCTTCTGTTTATGTAGAGGTAAGTTTTGTATTAGGAGATATAATTCAGCTTCTGTTTATGTAGAGGTAAGTTTTGTATTAGGAGATATAATTCAGCTTCTGTTTATGTAGAGGTAAGTTTTGTATTAGGAGATATAATTCAGCTTCTGTTTATGTAGAGGTAAGTTTTGTATTAGTAGATATAATTCAGCTTCTGTTTATGTAGAGGTAAGTTTTGTATTAGGAGATATAATTCAGCTTCTGTTTATGTAGAGGTAAGTTTTGTATTAGTAGATATAATTCAGCTTCTGTTTATGTAGAGGTAAGTTTTGTATTAGGAGATATAATTCAGCTTCTGTTTATGTAGAGGTAAGTTTTGTATTAGTAGATATAATTCAGCTTCTGTTTATGTAGAGGTAAGTTTTGTATTAGTAGATATAATTCAGCTTCTGTTTATGTAGAGGTAAGTTTTTTTATTAGGAGATATAATTCAGCTTCTGTTTATGTAGAGGTAAGTTTTGTATTAGGAGATATAATTCAGCTTCTGTTTATGTAGAGGTAAGTTTTGTATTAGTAGATATAATTCAGCTTCTGTTTATGTAGAGGTAAGTTTTGTATTAGTAGATATAATTCAGCTTCTGTTTATGTAGAGGTAAGTTTTGTATTAGTAGATATAATTCAGCTTCTGTTTATGTAGAGGTAAGTTTTGTATTAGTAGATATAATTCAGCTTCTGTTTATGTAGAGGTAAGTTTTGTATTAGGAGATATAATTCAGCTTCTGTTTATGTAGAGGTAAGTTTTGTATTAGGAGATATAATTCAGCTTCTGTTTATGTAGAGGTAAGTTTTGTATTAGGAGATATAATTCAGCTTCTGTTTATGTAGAGGTAAGTTTTGTATTAGGAGATATAATTCAGCTTCTGTTTATGTAGAGGTAAGTTTTGTATTAGGAGATATAATTCAGCTTCTGTTTATGTAGAGGTAAGTTTTGTATTAGGAGATATAATTCAGCTTCTGTTTATGTAGAGGTAAGTTTTGTATTAGGAGATATAATTCAGCTTCTGTTTATGTAGAGGTAAGTTTTGTATTAGGAGATATAATTCAGCTTCTGTTTATGTAGAGGTAAGTTTTGTATTAGTAGATATAATTCAGCTTCTGTTTATTTAGAGGTAAGTTTTGTATTAGTAGATATAATTCAGCTTCTGTTTATGTAGAGGTAAGTTTTGTATTAGTAGATATAATTCAGCTTCTGTTTATGTAGAGGTAAGTTTTGTATTAGTAGATATAATTCAGCTTCTGTTTATGTAGAGGTAAGTTTTGTATTAGTAGATATAATTCAGCTTCTGTTTATGTAGAGGTAAGTTTTGTATTAGGAGATATAATTCAGCTTCTGTTTATGTAGAGGTAAGTTTTGTATTAGTAGATATAATTCAGCTTCTGTTTATGTAGAGGTAAGTTTTGTATTAGGAGATATAATTCAGCTTCTGTTTATGTAGAGGTAAGTTTTGTATTAGGAGATATAATTCAGCTTCTGTTTATGTAGAGGTAAGTTTTGTATTAGTAGATATAATTCAGCTTCTGTTTATGTAGAGGTAAGTTTTGTATTAGTAGATATAATTCAGCTTCTGTTTATGTAGAGGTAAGTTTTGTATTAGTAGATATAATTCAGCTTCTGTTTATGTAGAGGTAAGTTTTGTATTAGGAGATATAATTCAGCTTCTGTTTATGTAGAGGTAAGTTTTGTATTAGTAGATATAATTCAGCTTCTGTTTATTTAGAGGTAAGTTTTGTATTAGTAGATATAATTCAGCATCTGTTTATGTAGAGGTAAGTTTTGTATTAGGAGATATAATTCAGCTTCTGTTTATGTAGAGGTAAGTTTTGTATTAGGAGATATAATTCAGCTTCTGTTTATGTAGAGGTAAGTTTTGCATTAGTAGATATAATTCAGCTTCTGTTTATGTAGAGGTAAGTTTTGTATTAGTAGATATAATTCAGCTTCTGTTTATGTAGAGGTAAGTTTTGTATTAGGAGATATAATTCAGCTTCTGTTTATGTAGAGGTAAGTTTTGTATTAGTAGATA
This sequence comes from Bombina bombina, assembly GCF_027579735.1. Lineage (NCBI taxonomy): Eukaryota > Metazoa > Chordata > Amphibia > Anura > Bombinatoridae > Bombina > Bombina bombina. Next base: position 150,275 of record NW_026512122.1, read on the forward strand.
TAATTCAGCTTCTGTTTATGTAGAGGTAAGTTTTGTATTAGTAGATATAATTCAGCTTCTGTTTATGTAGAGGTAAGTTTTGTATTAGTAGATATAATTCAGCTTCTGTTTATGTAGAGGTAAGTTTTGTATTAGGAGATATAATTCAGCTTCTGTTTATGTAGAGGTAAGTTTTGTATTAGTAGATATAATTCAGCTTCTGTTTATGTAGAGGTAAGTTTTGTATTAGTAGATATAATTCAGCTTCTGTTTATGTAGAGGTAAGTTTTGTATTAGTAGATATAATTCAGCTTCTGTTTATGTAGAGGTAAGTTTTGTATTAGTAGATATAATTCAGCTTCTGTTTATGTAGAGGTAAGTTTTGTATTAGTAGATATAATTCAGCTTCTGTTTATGTAGAGGTAAGTTTTGTATTAGGAGATATAATTCAGCTTCTGTTTATGTAGAGGTAAGTTTTGTATTAGGAGATATAATTCAGCTTCTGTTTATGTAGAGGTAAGTTTTGTATTAGTAGATATAATTCAGCTTCTGTTTATGTAGAGGTAAGTTTTGTATTAGGAGATATTATTCAGCTTCTGTTTATGTAGAGGTAAGTTTTGTATTAGGAGATATAATTCAGCTTCTGTTTATGTAGAGGTAAGTTTTGTATTAGGAGATATAATTCAGCTTCATGCCAAGCAGAGGCATCACTTTATTAAGGGCTGGATGAATACGTCTTAAGGGTGTGAAAAAATAGATTGGTCTGTCCAAACTATAGTCTGTAAAGATATTTTGGAATTTGTTTCATTGGGTAAGCAGGTGTGCAAAAACTAGTAATACTAAAATGTGGATTTTAAAAGGATTGTACAACGTGTATTTATCCTTAAGGGTTAGAGACCAGAGTTTTGGAAAATCTAATTGTCTGAGCCGATAATTTACTTGAGATCCCACCGGATATCCTTAAATTCTGACCAGACCGTAAAGATAAATGTTGGATGACCCTGATAAATAAAATATAAACTGTTATGTATCTGAATCATTGTACAAACACAGACATAGACAGCTAGAGGCTTCCCTACAAATTGTCTCTTTCTGATATTCTCATCAGAGAACACTTGCTGCTTGAGTAGGAATACTGCTATTATTAGATCAAATACTGAGCAATCACACTGTAGTCTAGATACTTCAGTATTCATCAGAGTCAGATAAAATTTAATGGAAGATCACATTATGGTTAGACAATGAAGCATGGAAGTAGAAACTAAATTGCCATGAATTATATGATAGTATAATGAAGTATGCTTAGGAGTGTGCACGTGCCATATGGTAGCAGTGTTTGCAACAATCAGGCTAGCATGACTGCAGACCTTGTGTAATGGCTAAAAAAATGTACACCAAGCACAACATAAATACATTCAAATAAACTGTTGTATTCATATATACACTATCTGATAACAATAGTCATATAAATATTAATAAAAATATAATTTATGCTTACCTGATAAATTAATTTATTTCATGGTGGGGAGAGTTCAAGATCCATTGCTCCTGGGAATATACTCCTGGCCACTAGGAGGAAACCAAGATGCCAAAACTCCAAGAGCAATTAAAACCCCTCCCACTTTACTGGAAACTAGGCTGACATATAGCCAAGTCATAAGAGAAGAAGGTAGGAAATTAAAATAAGAGCCATACCAAAAAGAGCAGGGAAAAAAGAGGTGCATACTTGAACTGTCACCAGAAAACAATTACCAATTATAGAAAACACTGAGCGGGGACTTGTGGACTCTCACCACCATGAAATGAATTTATCAGGTAGGAATAATTTATATTTTCTTTCATAAAGGTGGTCAGTATCCACGATCCATTGTTCGTGGGAACAAATACCCAATCTGTGGAGTCCATGAGCAATCTAGGTGGGACCAGACTTATACTATTCCAAATACACTGGAAGTGTTTTTTTTGTTTTTTGTTTTTTTTTAAATTAGTATATGTTTAAAAAACATGTAATGCAGAAAGAATCCATCCAAAAAGAAACAGCTGCTAGAAGGACTTTACTACCAAAAACTGCTTCAGAAGAAGCAGAAACATGAAATGGTAGAATTTAGAAAAAGTAGCTGTCTTGCAAATTTGACTAACCAAGGCCTCATTCTTAAATTCCCCAGAAGTAGCAACTGATCTGGTAGAATTGGCAGTAATCAGTTTGGGAGAAGCCTGACCTGCCTCCAAATAATCCTTATGAATCAAAAGCTTAAACCAAGAGGCCCCAGGAAAGGCAGTAGCCTTCTGACCCTTCTTAGAACCAGAAAAATGAATAACCTATAAGATTGTCTAAAATCCTTAGTAGCTCTGACCACATTCATATTATAGAGAAGCCTCTCCTTAGAATTCTTTGGTTTAGGACAAAAAGAATTAAAGGACCAGTCAACACAGTAGATTTGCATAATCAACAAATGCAAGATAACGAGACAATGCAATAGCACTTTGTCTGAACTTCAAATGAGTAGTAGATTTTTTTTCTGACAATTTAAAAAGTTATGTCTTTTTCCACTCCCCCTGTACCATGTGACAGCCATCAGCCAATCACAAATGCATACACGTACCATGTGACAGCCATCAGCCATTCACAAATGCATACACACTTATTCTTGCACATGCTCAGTAGGAGCTGGTGACTCAAAAAGTTTAAATATAAAAAGACTGTGCACATTTAGTTAATGGAAGTAAATTGGAAAGTTGTTTAAAATGGCATGCTCTATCTGAATAATGAAAGTTTAATTTTGATTGAGTGTCCCTTTAACAACAATGTCAAGATTGATGTTATTAGAAGAATCCACCTTAGGCAAAAAGTCCAAATTAGGTCTCAACAAACCTTCCTTATTCAGGGGCGGAACTACTATTGGTGCTGCAGGTGCTGTGGCATCAGGGCCCAAGTTCAAGGAGTGCCCGTAGCTGCCAGTCTATACATATGTGTGTATGCAGAATGTGTACAATTCTATTGCAAGGGAGCTTTATATTTGTTTAAGTTGCAGGCTCATCTACCTATCTATCTATCTATCTATCTATCTATCTATCCTTTACAATAATTTACAGAGTAGCATGCATATTTTACTATTGATTACTACCTTTAGAGGGGGGACCCAAAACTATTTTTGACCCAGGGCCCTCTGTTGAGTAGGTCCGCTACTGGCCTTATTCTGATGAAAAACAAGATAAGGAGGCTTACAACAAAGAACAGACAACTCAGAAACTCTTCTAGCAGAAGAAATAGTCAAAACAAACCCAAGAGACCTTCCAGGACAAAAGCTGAATATACAAATCATCAATAGGTTCAAAAGGAGGAACCTGCAAAACCATTAAAACCAAATTAACGCCTAGATTTAGAGTTCTGCGTTAGCCGTCAAAACCAGCGTTAGGGGCTCCTAACGCTGGTTTTGGCCGCCCGCTGGTATTTAGAGTCAGTCAGGAAAGGGTCTAACGCTCACTTTGCAGCCGCGATTTTTCCATACCGCAGATCCCCCTATGCCATTTGCGTATCCTATCTTTTCAATGGGATCTTTCTAACGCCGGTATTTAGAGTCTTGGCTGAAGTGAGCGTTAGAACTCTAACGACAAGACTCCAGCCGCAGAGAAAAGCCAGGAGTTAAGAGCTTTCTGGGCTAACGCCGGTTAATAAAGCTCTTAACTACTGTGCTCTAAAGTACACTAACACCCATAAACTACCTATGTACCCCTAAACCGAGGCCCCCCCACATCACCGCCACTCTAATAAAAATTTTTAACCCCTAATCTGCCAACCGCACACCGCCGCCGCCTACATTATCCCTATGTACCCCTAATCTGCTGCCCCTAACACCGCCGACCCCTATATTATATTTATTAACCCCTAATCTGCCGTCCCCAACGTCGCCGCCACCTACCTACAATTATTAACCCCTAATCTGCCGACCGGACCTCACTGATACTATAAAAAAGTTATTAACCCCTAATCAGCCTCACTCCCGCCTCAATAACCTTATAATAAATAGTATTAACCCCTAATCTGCCCTCCCTAACATCACCAACACCTAACTTCAAGTATTAACCCCTAATCTGCCGACCGGACCTCACCGCTACTCTAATAAATTTATTAACCCCTAAAGCTAAGTCTAACCCTAACACTAACACACCCCTAAGTTAAATATAATTTTTATCTAACGAAATAAATTATTTCTTATTAAATAAATTATTCCTATTTAAAGCTAAATACTTACCTGTAAAATAAACCCTAATATAGCTACAATATAAATTATAATTATATTGTAGCTATTTTAGGATTAATATTTATTTTACAGGCAACTTTGTATTTATTTTAACCAGGTACAATAGCTATTAAATAGTTAATAACTATTTAATATCTACCTAGTTAAAATAATTACAAAATTACCTGTAAAATAAATCCTAACCTAAGTTACAATTAAACCTAACACTACACTATCAATAAATTAATTAAATAAAATACCTACAATTATCTACAATTAAACCTAACACTACACTATTAATAAATTAATTACATACAAATACCTACAAATAAATACAATTAAATAAACTAACTAAGTTACAAAAAATAAAAAAATAATTTACAAACATTATAAAAATATTACAACAATTTTAAGCTAATTACACCTACACTAAGCCCCCTAATAAAATAACAAAGCCCCCCAAAATAAAAAAATGCCCTACCCTATTCTAAAATAAAAATTGAAAAGCTCTTTTACCTTACCAGCCCTTAAAAGGGCCTTTTGTGGGGCATGCCCCAAAGAATTCTGCTCTTTTGCCTGTAAAGAAAAACATACAATACCCCCCCCAACATTACAACCCACCACCCACATACCCCTAATCTAACCCAAACCCCCCTTAAATAAACCTAACACTAAGCCCCTGAAGATCTCCCTACCTTGTCTTCACCATGCCGGGTATCACCGATCCGTCCAGAAGAGGGTCCGAAGTCTTCATCCAAGCCCAAGCGGGGGCTGAAGAGGTCCATCATCCGGCTAAAGTCTTGATCCAAGCGGGGGCTGAAGAGGTCCATCATCCGGCTGAAGTCTTGATCCAAGCGGGGGCTGAAGAGGTCCATCATCCGGCTGAAGTGTTCTATCAAGCGGCATCTTCAATCTTCTTTCTTCCGGCTCCATCTTCATCCCGCCGACGCAGAACATCCATCCTGGCCGACGACTTCCCGACGAATGACGGTTCCTTTAAGGGACGTCATCCAAGATTGGGACGTCATCCAAGATAGGATTCTATCAGCCAATCGGAATTAAGGTAGGAAAATTCTGATTGGCTGATGGAATCAGTCAATCAGATTCAAGTTCAATCCGATTGGCTGATCCAATCAGCCAATCAGATTGAGCTCGCATTCTATTGGCTGTTCCGATCAGCCAATAGAATGCAAGCTCAATCTGATTGGCTGATTGGATCAGCCAATCGGATTGAACTTGAATATGATCAGCCAATCAGAATTTTCCTACCTTAATTCCGATTGGCTGATAGAATCCTATCAGCCAATCGGAATTCGAGGGACGCTATCTTGGATGACGTCCCTTAAAGGAACCGTCATTCGTCGGGAAGTCATTGACCAGGATGGATGTTCCGCGTCGGCGGGATGAAGATGGAGCCGGAAGAAAGAAGATTGAAGATGCCGCTTGATAGAAGACTTCAGCCGGATGATGGACCTCTTCAGCCCCCACTTGGATCAAAACTTCAGCCGGATGATGGACCTCTTCAGCCCCCGCTTGGATCAAGACTTCAGCCAACTATTAGGGGTGATACCCGGCGTGGTGAAGACAAGGTAGGGAGATCTTGAGGGGCTTAGTGTTAGGTTTATTTAAGGGGGTTTTGGTTACATTAGGGGTATGTGGGTGGTGGGTTGTAATGTTGGGGGGGGGTATTGTATGTTTCTTTTTACAGGCAAAAGAGCAGAATTCTTTGTCATGCCCCGCAAAAGGCCCTTTTAAGGGCTGGTAAGGTAAAAGAGCTTTTCAATTTTTATTTTAGAATAGGGTAGGACATTTTTTTATTTTGGGGGGCTTTGTTATTTTATTAGGGGGCTTAGAGTAGATGTAATTAGCTTAAATTGTTGTAATATTTTTATAATGTTTGTAAATTATTTTTTTATTTTTTGTAACTTAGTTCTTTTTGTATTTTTTGTACTTTAGTTAGTTTATTTAATTGTATTTATTTGTAGGTATTTGTATGTAATTGATTTATTGATAGTGTAGTGTTAGGTTTAATTGTAGTTAATTGTAGGTATTTTATTTAATTAATTTATTGATAGTGTAGTGTTAGGTTTAATTGTAACTTAGGTTAGGATTTATTTTACAGGTAATTTTGTAATTATTTTAACTAGGTAGCTATTAAATAGTTATTAACTATTTAATAGCTATTGTACCTGGTTAAAATAAATACAAAGTTACCTGTAAAATAAATATTAATCCTAAAATAGCTACAATATAATTATAATTTATATTGTAGCTATATTAGGGTTTATTTTACAGGTAAGTATTTAGCTTTAAATAGGAATAATTTATTTAATAAGAAATAATTTATTTTGTTAGATAAAAATACTTAGGGGGGTGTTAGTGTTAGGGTTAGACTTAGCTTTAGGGGTTAATAAATTTATTAGAGTAGCTGCGAGGTCCGGTCGGCAGATTAGGGGTTAATACTTGAAGTTAGGTGTCAGTGATGTTAGGGAGGGCAGATTAGGGGTTAATACTATTTATTATAGGGTTATTGAGGCGGGAGTGAGGCGGATTAGGGGTTAATAACTTTATTATAGTAGCGGTGAGGTCCGGTCGGCAGATTAGGGGTTAATAATTGTAGGTAGGTGGCAGCGACGTTGGGGGCGGCAGATTAGGGGTTAATAAATATAATATAGGGGTCGGCGGTGTTAGGGGCAGCAGATTAGGGGTTCATAGGGATAGCGTAGGTTGCGGCGGTGTACGGAGTGGCAGATTAGGGGTTAATAATAAAATGTAGGTGTCAGCGTTAGTGGGGGCGGCAAATTAGGGGTTAATAATTGTAAGGTTAGGGGTGTTTAGACTCAGGGTTCATGTTAGGGTGTTAGGTACAGACTTAGGAAGTGTTTCCCCATAGGAAACAATGGGGCTGCGTTAAGAGCTGAACGCTGCTTTTTTGCAGGTGTTAGATTTTTTTTCAGCTCAAACTGCCCCATTGTTTCCTATGGGGGAATCGTGCATGAGCACGTTTTTTAAGCTGGCCGCGTCCATAAGCACCGCTGGTATTTAGAGTTGCAGTGGCGGTAAATTATGCTATACGCTTCCTTTTTGGAGCCTAACGCAGCCCTTCTGTGAACTCTAAATACCAGCGGTATTTAAAAGTTGCGGGGGGAAAAAAGCACACGTAGCTAACGCACCCCCTTGGCCGCAGAACTCTAAATCTAGGCGTAAGACTCCAAGGAAGAGAAATAGGTTTAATTACAGGCTTAATGCTGACAAAGGCCTGATCTAAATATCAGGAAATGTAGCAATTTTCTTGTGAAACAAGACAGAATGAGCAGAGATCTGACCCTTCATAGTACTAATGGATAAACCTTTATCCAAACCATCCTGAAGAAATTGAAGAATTCTAAGAATTCTAAAAGTGTGCCAACTGTACCCATATTCTGTACACTAGTAAATAAAAGCCTTCTAAACCTTGTGATAAATTTTCCTAGTAATAGGTTTACGGGCCTGAACCAAAGTATCAATGACAGAATCAGAAAAACCTCTTTTCCTAAAAACTATGTATTCAATCTCTAAGCCATCAAGTTTAGAGATTTTAGATCCTGATGAAAAAAATGGACCCTGAGACAGAAGGTCGTGGCACAGAGGAAGAGGCCACAGATGACAACTGGATATCTGTACCAGGTCAGCAAACTATGCCCTGCGAGGACAGGCTGGAGCAATCAGAATTATTGGTGAAGATACCCTTCTTGGTAACAGAACAAGATAAGGAAAGATTTAGACTATACAAAACAACCAATTAGCTACTAGAGCGTTCACAAACTTCGCCTGAGGATCCCTGGACATGGAAAATTATCTGGAGAGTTTATTGTTCAAAAGAAAAGTCATCAGATCCACTTCCGGAAGACCTCACAGGTCTACAATCTGACAGAAGACTTCCAGATAGAGACACCATTCCCTTGGATGAAGGGATTGACGACTGAGAAAGTCTGCTTCCCAACTGCTCACCCCTGGAATATGAACTGCAGAAATTATGCAGGAATTGCTTTCTGACAAAGTCAGAATTTGGGAAACCTCCCTCATCACCCTAGAACTGATTGATGTGAGCCACTACTGTTATATTGTCTGACTGGAAATGCAGAAAAGTCTCTCTCTTCAACAGAAGCCACAACTGAATGGCCCTGAAAATTGCATGGAGCTTCAAAATATTTATGGCAAATTTGCCTCCTGAAGTACCCAAACTCCCTGTACTCTCTGGGAATCCCACACTATGCCCCAACCTGAAAGACTTGCATCTGTTGAGATCACAGTCTAATTTGAGCAGGTAGAAGATGCCCCCAGAACAATGGACGGATGATTGATCCACCAGGAAAGGGAAAGTCTTGTTTTACCATCCAAAAAGATGTTTGGAGCCAACTGAGTTTAATCCCTGCACCACTGACGAAGCATACAAAGCTGCAGAGCCCTCATGTGAAACTGAGCAAATGGAATTGCATATGAGGCTGTCTAAGACTTCCATACAAATAGCTACAGAAGGAGAAGGAACTGACTAAAGATTTACACAAGCTGAGAGTAACTTCACCCTTATTTGTTCTGTCAAAGACAGAATTAAGGAGTCTATAATTACGCCCAGAAAATTAATCCTGGACTGAGGGGACAGAGAACTTATTGGAAAGTTTATTATCCAAACATGCTCTTGAAAAACAACAAAAGTTTGTCGGTATGAGATACAGCTAAATGTAAAGATGGAGCCTGTACCAAGATATCATCCAGCTAAGGAACCACTGACACACCTTGAGCTCTTATCGCCGATTAGAGAGTCCCCAGAACCTTTGTAAAGCTTTTGGGAGTGGTAGCCAGACCAAACTGTAGAGCAACAAACTGAAAAGCTTGTCCAGAAAAGCAAACCTTAGGAATTGCTGATGATCCCTGTGAACAGGAATATGAATAAAAGCATCCTTCAGATCTATACAGGACATGAATTGTGCCAGTTGAACAAGAGGAAGGATAGTTTGAATGGTTTCCATAATGAAAGGAGGTCTGCAAGCCCCTTCCTTCTTGGTACCAAGGTTTGAGTAGAAACCCTGACCCTGTTACAATTCAGTACTGGAGCTGTTACATAAATAGACTCTAGATCTAAAATAGACTGAAAAGAGACTCTTGCCTTTACAGGATTCTGCAGAACATGAGACAGAAGAAACCTTTCCCTGGGAGGCCTTGATCTAAAACCTATTCTGTGTTCTTTGGAAATAATGCTCGGAACCCAACAATCTTGAACAGAATGAAACCATGCCCCCTAAAAAAGTTGTAATTTGTCACCTACCAGAAGATCTGTATCAAGGGCCGCACATTCATGCAGACTTGGTAGTGGAAACAGACTTTTTGGATTGTTCCAATTAGGGTTTGGCTTCCAGTGAAAACCACTAGAAACCTGCTTTTGTGAAGAGATTAGTGACTTCTGGTTCTTAGATTGATGATAAGAATGAAAATGATTAGAAGCCCTGGATTTACCTTTAGTCTTCTTATCAAGGAGAAAAAAGCACACCTTTCCCACCTGTCACCCTAGAAATAATGCCATCCAAATCAGAGCCAAACAATATTTTTTCTTTAAAAGAAAGAGACAGAAGTCTAGAATTAGAAACCATGTCACCAGACCATGATTTCAATCATAAGGCCCTTCTAGTCAAAACTGCCAGTGCCATATTCTTAGCACTAACCTTAATAAAATCAACAACAGCATCACAAATGAAAGTATTAGCTGTTTCTAAGAGTTTCAATTCATTAGAAAACCCTTCTCAATCCTCAGAAAGTTGCTCAGATAAACCCTTACATCAAAGGGTAGAGGCAGCTGCAACACAAGCAATAGCAATTGCTGGCCTAAAAAGAAAACCTGTTTGCAAAAATAATTCCTATACAAAGATTCTAATTTCCTGTCCATAGGGTCTCTAAAAGAGGTACTATTTCAAGAGGAATAGTAGTACATTTAGCCAAACTAGAAATTGCCCCATCTACTTTAGGAATAGTTCCCCAAAGATCTAAATTAGAAGCAGGTATAGGAAACATCCTTTTAAATCTTTGAGTAGGATTAAAAGGGACACCAGGCTTAGACCACTCTTTAGAAATTATCTCAGAGATTGCATTAGCAACTGGAACTACTTCAGGTGACTTAACAGAGGGCTTAAAAATTAAATCCATTAGTTTAACAGACATATCCACATGTACTAAGGTACATAACACTTCTCTTAAACGAGAACAAAGGTGTTCAAGCTTAAAGGGACAGTCAAGTCAAAATTAAACTTTCATGATTCAGATAGAGCACACAATTTTAAACAACTTTCCAATTTGTCTTTCATTATCTAAATGTGCACAATATTTTTATATGCACACTTTCTGAGGCACCAGCTTTTGAGCATGTGCAAAATTCACAGAAATATAGAAAACATACTAATAAGCGCACTCTCATCAGCAAGAATCCTAACAACCAGTGTGCAGAAGTAGTCAAATATTAATATTCATCCAAAAAAATCACACTCTCTGGATTTAAGCACAGTAAAGGTTTATTCAGTGATGTTTCAGGGTTTACACCTGTTACGGTTGCCTCCAGGCTGGCTGGAAGTTGGACCATAGAAAAGGATGCTCCTAGCGCTCACCCAAGGATCAGCAGCACCGTAGACACTATAACTGCTGCGTAGCCACCATACGTAAGCTAAGGGAGTATGAAGAGCATAGCAATCCCTGTAGTTATAATAGTTGTCCCCTACAAACATGAGTCAAAGCTGCAAGTTAGAGGGTCAGAATAGGTCTCATGTGCTGGAACACACAGCCTGGTTTTTATTGAGGTTACATGCAAACAGGACACTCTCAGGGGGAGGCATAAAATCCCCAATCACACATTTGATACATTTTAGATAGAGACAACGCCCTTTTACAGGCCACAACATTACTTCAGCAGATAACATTACACACAATAAAACAATGCAGTCCACCTTATCACTAGCAGTCTGATTAGACAATGGGAATGTTTTATCACTAAACTTAATTAGAGCTGATCCCAGCAAACTTGTATTTAGAATAGGTTTCTTGAAGCTGAACAAAATTTAACTCTTTAGTTCTGACCGAAGGGTCTGTCACATAGCACTTAATGGCACACAATGAAAACCAATGCCTCTGTAACAGTGCTCCCCCTCGGTGGAACACTCTGCCTGTGTGGCACCTGGCTCAGCAAGTCCCATTCACTGAACCAAGTGGGAGAAAGCCAGGGACAAGCTATTTTACAGGTCTGGGGACATAGTCTTAAAGGGGCATTGTTCACCAAAGTCACAATATGTCCCCAGACGGTTCTTAAAGGGCCATACACACCCAATAAAAGTTCATATGTTCTCAGGGGCACAATCTTCTAGGGGCCATAGTCATGAGGAAGGAGGCTGGCAAATAGGCTTCTCCACAATCCATGGAAGCAGGGCAATTTTTCATTTAAAGGGCCAGTTACAAATAGCAGTTTGTAACAACATCCCTCCCCCAGACTGAAGTGAGTGGAGCCCTTTGCAGTTAAGTAGATGAAAACATGTCAAATCATATTTATGCATTCATTTTTAATAAAGTGTTTTACTGTGTATTTACTGTAAATATTTCACATTCCAATGTTCTGCACATAGCAGAATATGTTCTAAGATTTTTTTTAAAAGATATTCCTATATATATCTCTATATATCTAAACCTATATATAATCATGTATAGATTAAATAGATATATAATGTACCAAAATACCATCAGATATATCTAGAAATATTTATTTATGAATAAATAGAACATATTACTATAACAGTGAAATGTGAAATATTTACAGTAAACACACAGTAAAACACTTTATTAAAAATGAATGCATGAATATGATTTGACATGGGTTAGCGCACTTGAGAAAATGTAATCGGGTTTGCGCACGAGTACGGTGTTAGATTTTTTTTCAATTTTTTTTCTCCATTGTCTTTTATGGGGAAATACGTGAATGTGCAAGCAATATTGTAAGTTCAGCTTTTTACACTGGTCGGGTTTGCACGTGAGGGAAAACAGTTTACTTTCAACTCATAATACAGGTGCAAGCCGACGCGAGCAAAAAGCTTACTTCTAGCGCAGTTAACACTTGAGTGGGAGCGTTAATTAGCGTTTCCATTGTAATCTGACCCTATATTTATTTAAAGTAAGTTCATTAGATAAACAACATGTTTTTGGTGTGTTTTCTTCCTTTTAGAAAGAACATTTTGTGTCAATATATTATTATCCCATAGAAGATAGTAGCTGCGACTTTTTCATTTTACAATCGTGCATTTTTCTAATCATTGCACTATGTAAAACAGGTTTTAGGGATTTATAACTTGTTTAACAATGTATTTTTTCATCCACTACAAGTTCACACTGTATTGTTTGTATTTAGCTCTAATATTGTGGCAGCACTGTACTATACATGGTCTATATTAATAGCACGTTCGTTACAGTGTGGCCGCACTATTGGAAGTAAACCTGTTCCGTATTGTGTAAACTTACTTTGATACATTTCTATTACAATGTGCACTGTTTTTACACTAGAACACGTTTGGTATAGTGCAACTGCAATATTCAATTTTATATGTGTAACTCTTTTGTGTTTACAACATTGGGCCCTAAGTCTGTTAGAGTCATCACATAAGAGATGATTCTTCTGGCTTCCAAGGCAGGGAAAAATGTTTCACAATTCATGTTAAACTAGGAAGAAACCACAGGAATCCATGATTTAGGACTTTATATACATTTTATAGGCTAAGAATAAGAGAGTCACTGGACAGTTCATAGTCAATGTAGGGTAGGGTCAAACTCTCCTTTTTTTCTTTTCTTTTTTTCAGTGTTGCATGGAGCCTTTAGCCAGAGAATAACAAGTTTTGCAGCCTGTCTGACAGGACCAGGCCCAAAGCTTCGACTAGATTGTCGTTACCAAAATATCACCAATAACCCTCTGCGTTATGAGATTACAGTGCAACGTGGACCCGAGCCACAGATCATCCGTAGCACCTTAAAACCCAACTATTTCAGTGAAAAGTACCATAACAGGGCAAGCATGCACATCGAACGAGGACTGGTTCAGCTGCATCTGGAGCGCTACAATATTTCTGACCTTGGGCTGTACACCTGCACTCTAAACATCCAACATGACCTGGTGGATAGACAGTCAAAAACACTAAATGTCCAGAAAGGTGGGAATATATGGATATTGAAGGGGAAGACTTGATGGTTAGATGCGTGGGTGGGTATGTGAACACCATTGCTTTACTTCTGGATTATTGCACATCATTAAAAAATAAATTTCTTTCTGGTTCATGAAAAAATAGCTACATCCACAATATTCTCACTTACTCCTAAGCTCATGTTTGTCAACACCAAGAGCAAACAACACAGGACCACTGAAACTAAACTGGCTATTTAAAAGTGCATTGTGCCTAGAAAAAACAATACGTATGCTTACATGATTAATTAATTTATTTCATGGCAAAACACCCCACACAACAGAGCTGTAATCCCTCCCACTTTTCCATGATTCCTTAGTCATGGCCAAGAGAAAGGAGAAAATAAGAAATTCGGAAAGGAAAAGCAGGGTAAAAGATGTGCAAATTGTTACTCCTGATAACTGTTGTTGAAAAGAATGATGGGTATTGTGAACTCTTAACATCCTAAAAAAAAAAAAATTATCAAGTAAGCATACATTTTTTTTTTCATAAGATGCTGAGACTCATGGACCACCATGAAATGGAAAAAGAGTTAACACATAGACCACCTTAAATGGAAAAACAGTTAAGGCAGGTAAAGGTACTAAACAGGCACTGTGGCATACAGATTTTTCCTACCAAAAGCAGCCTCAGAAGAAGCAAATGTGTCAAAATGGTAGAATTTTATTAAAGCATGTAAAAATGACCAAGTAGCTAACTTGCAAATCTTTTCAATGAAAGCTTCATTTCTTAGAGCCCAAGAAGTGACGACTGTTCTGGTAGAATGAGCAGTAATTCCTTCAAGGGAAGACTTTCCCAATACTAAATACGCAAATAAAAGCTTTAAGCCAATCTGCCAAGGTGATTTCAGTAGCTTTCTGTCCATCTTGTAGCATTTTCTGAAGCTGGACAGAGAGATGGGACTACAATTTCCATGATCTTTTCATAAGAAACAACTATAGGAAAGAAAGAGTAGTTTATTCTTAAAACTGCTTTATCCTGATGAAAAAAAAATCAGATAAGGATTATCACAAAATTGAACAGAATGATCAGATACACTACTGGCCAAGGAAACATCCAAAAGAAAGATAACCTTTCAAGACAACAATTAAATGTCCAGACCATGCACAGGTTCAAATGTCTGAGGCTGAAGAACCCTCAAAACCAAGTTAAGGTTCCACAGATTGAAAGCAGGCCTGATAATAACCATTCTTATCCTGAACAAAGTTTGAACAAAGGTGTGAAAGACAGGAAGTCCTGAAATCTTCTTTTGATACAAGACTGAAAGGGCAGAAATCTGGCCTTTATGGGAACTGGCTGATAAACCCTTTTCCATACCATCAGTTTCCTGATTGATGGAAAGCTCTTGTTATTATGGTGCTTAACACTCTAAGGCTCTGAGAAGAAATTGCAGTGTGTCATCAAAGTTGGGCACCGTCTCTGAAGAAAAGGAGAAACAGAGCACAGTTTTGGCAGGAAAAAGTTAACCCCCTGTGGACTGCACAGAAGGAAGTTGAGAAACTTCTGAAAATATGCTCCCTAGCTTCAGAAATGAGCCTTATCATCTGAGAGCCTGATGAGAAAGTAGACCAGAGCTTTGGTATGTGTGAACAAAAAGGCACTGAAATTTTTAAAAAGACAGTACACCAATTTTACTGTAAATTTTTAAAAGTGCCCATAAAGTGCCTAAAACTTTATGCAGTGTTATCTGGTGTATGTAATAACTCCACAGGCTATGTGAATCTTGTCTACATGTTCATGCTAATTAGATATGTGCATGGCGAAAAAATTAGGTTCGGTTCGGATCAATTCGGAATTTTTTTAATTTCGGTTCGGATCGATTCGAATTCGGAAAATTTTTAATTGGTTCGGATTAGTTTTGGATTCATTCGGATTCGAAGAAATTCGTCTGGATTCGGTTCGATTCGGTTTGGTTCGGAAATTTGGAATTTCGGTAAGTATTAGGTGGGATTAGACTAGTATTATGTACTGTATATCAGGTGTAACCCATAGCAGAGTGATATAACCTAATATACTGTACAATACTAGTGTAATCCATGGCCATCCGAATTTACCGAATAAATCCGAACTAATTCAGATTTATTCAGTAAATTCAGCAGTATTTTAATTCGGAAATTCGGTTCAATCCAAATCTCCGAATTTTCCGAATCGATCCAAAATGAATTGCACATATCTAATGCTAATAGCCTGATGGCTATGTGAGAACAAGTACCTACTAACCTATTAGCACTCACTCTACCATGCTTACCAAGCTGCAGGAGACGATCCCAACCAGCAAAGACAAAGGATCTGAATCAGCAGCAGAGAGACGAGGCTACCAGGAGCAGGCTGCAGGGTGAATCCCAGTGACACCGGAGTCAGGCTAGTGACAAGTTCCCAGGAGGAAAGTAACTATCACTGCAAGTTGTACTCATGTACACCCTCTGTCCTATTCCCAACTATCTGAGGAGGATAATGAGTCTCAGATGGGTTAGAGAACCCCAATCAACTGATGTGTAGTTTCACCATCACTCCTTGCCAGAGGCAAAAACATGAGTAAGGCATCATGGGAAAGTGGGAGGGATTAAAGCTCTGTTGTGTGGAATGTTAGCCTCCTCCTATAGGACTGGATTTTAATCCCACATGTAATGGCTCATAGCCACTTAAATTCCTATGAAAGAAAATTGTCATTTAATAGACACAGTTAAACAGCACAGGGGAAGTCTTACATTTGCTACTAACAACAATGGATGTAATGAGACATCTTGTATGTTAACCCTTTGTATACTTGTAAATATCTATTAGCACACAACATGTAGCACCCCTGCAATGTAAGCTCTAATAGTTCATTGTTATTCCTTGTTTCTTGCAGACAATGTGGAGAGATGTGCAGGGATCAGCACTTTCAACATTGCCTCTTCTTGGCCACTGGTCCTACTTTTGTCCTTGCCTCTGCTTCAAGCAGGTGGCTTTCTGTACCTTTGAGAGAACCCCATATTGACCGTCTGATCAGCACTACTAGAGACTTAATAGGAGGAGTATTTGCATGGCTTGAGTACTGTAACCTGCATCACACACTGATTTTGTACAACTTTATTTTGCCCCTACGTCCTTACACACTAAATAACTGATCTAGTTTAGGTGAAGTTTTAAACATCAAAACTCATTGTGTAGCCATGAAAACAGAGAAGCAGTTAACTAATACATTGAGCTGCAGATGAAATCAAATCAACTACAATTTAATCTATAAGTTTCCTTTCTTTTGAATCTGGAGAATCATTTAGATGCAGCTGTTTGTTCCTGCTGTGTATTCATATTTTCTAAACTGCTTGCTGTGGCAGAAGCTTTTATCTTCTAGAATCCAGTCATAAAACCATTTTGTTTTCTCTGTAAGATTAATTAGTTACTTAGCAAAGCTATTTCTAGCATTTCACCTAGACAGTTTTTAAGAAATACATTGTTTTAATAACATTCTTCTCCCCAGCACCCATATTGTTCTGGTCCATTATGTGATAAACACTCTACATTTATTTCTCTGAATTCAAAACCTCTCATTTTTCAGAAAAAAAGAGAAAAATATGTTCTCAGCTGAAGCAGATTTTGATTGGTTGTAGTCTGCATTGGACCTAGCTTTGTAAACAATGTGCAAATGCAAAAATATACATCTAAAAGAAGCATCAAGCTTGTTAAAACAGTGGATATTTGTGTTTGTTAAAGGAACATACTAATCCAAACATAATCTGGTCTATTTCATGAAAAGAACAATAAACACTAAATACATTTTATGCACCCCCCTCTAATCATGGGTGCTGCCAATTGGGAACCTGCAGGTTTCACTGCAGATATATGAGAGGCACTGCACATGTGCAAACAGGTCAGCACTGGAATGTGGTGAAGTCTAGATTTCAACATGGCAACACTAATGACTAGAGGGAAAAGGAGTAAAACCTCAATACTATGCTAATAAATACTTTTAGTCTTTAATGTCCCTTTACAGTAGTTTCCTTTTAGACAACATCTTACACAGTTTAAAGGATATCAAAGCCTATTTTTTTATTTCATGATTCAGATAGAGCATGCAATTTTAAGCAACATTCTAATGTACTTCTATTATCAATTTTCTTTGTTCCTTTGATATCTTTATTTGAAAAGCAGGGATGTAAGCTTAGGAGACAGCCCATTTTTTGGTTCAATACCTGGGTAGCACTTGCTATATGGGGGCTCAATGTAGCCACCAATCAGCAAGCTCTGCCCAGGGTGCTAACAAACGGCTAGATTACAAGTTTTGTCGGTAAAAACTTGCGGAGCTAACGCACCTTTTTTTTCCAGCGCTCACTTTAAACAACGCTGGTATTACAAGTTTTCTGAATGGCTGCGTTAGCCTCAGAAAAGTGAGCGTTGAGCAAATTTAGTGCCACTTCTACCTGTAATACCAGCGTTGCTTACGGTAGCGGTAAGCTGGCAAAACGTGCTCGTGCACAATTTCCCCATAGTATACAATGGGGCTGAGACGCTGAAAAAAAACCTAACACCTGCAAAAAAGCAGCGTTCAGCTCTTAACGCAGCCCCATTGTTTCCTATGGGGAAACACTTTCGAAGTCTACACCTCACACCCTAACATGAACCCCGAGTCTAAACACCCCTAACCTTACACTTATTAACCCCTAATCTGCCGCCCCCCAACATCATCGCCACCTGCATTATATTATTAACCCCTAATCTGCAGCTCCGGACATCGCCGCCACCTACATTATCCCTATGAACCCCTAATCTGCTGCCCCTAACATCGACGACACCTACATTATATGTATTAACCCCTAATCTGCCGCCCCCAATGTCGCTGCTACTATATTAAATGTATTAACCTCTAAACCTAAGTCTAACCCTAACCCTAACACCCCCTAACTTAAATCTATTATTAATAAATCTAAATAAAAATTCTAAAATTAAATAAATTAATCCTATTTAAAGCTAAATACTTACCAGTAAAATAAACCCGAAGATAGATACAATATAACTAATAGTTACATTGTAGCTATTTTAGGATTTATATTTATTTTACAGGCAACTTTGTATTTATTTTAACTAGGTACAATAGCTATTAAATAGTTATTAACTATTTAATAGCTACCTAGTTAAAATAATTACAAAATTACCTGTAAAATAAATCCTAACCTAAGTTACAAATACACCTAACACTACACTATCAATAAATTAAGTAAATAAATTAACTACAGTTATCTAAAATAAAATACAATTAAATAAACTAAACTATATTACAAAAACCCCCACTAAATTACAAAAAATAAAAAAATATTACAAGAAGTTTAATCTAATTACACCTAATCTAACCCTAAAATAAAAAAGCCCCAAAAATAATAAAATTCCCTATCCTAAACTAAATTACAAAGTAACAAAGTAATCAGCTCTTTTACCAGCCCTTAAAAGGGCTTTTTGCGGGGCATTGCCCCAAAGTAATCAGCTCTTTTACCTGTAAAAAAAGAAATACAATACCCCCACCAACATTACAACCCACCACCCACACACCCTACTCTAAAACCCACCCGATCCCCCCTTAAAAAAACTATAACTGTATGGAATAGTGTACTTAAAGGGACAGTACAAGACTTTTATTTTGTGTTGCTATAGAGTAATATATCAGCCAAGACTTAAAGGGATATGAAACCCAAACATTTTTTTGTGTGATTCAGACAGAACATACCATTTAAAAAAATATAGTTTCCCATTTACTTCTGTTACCAAATGTGTTTTGTTTTCATAATATTCTGTGTTGAAGAGATACCTAGGTAGGCAACTGGAAAACTACATGGCAGGAAATAGTGCTGCCATCTAGTGCTTTTGCAAATACTTAACATTCTTGCAAAGCTACTGCCATAAAGTGCTCCACAAATTAGCCGGCTTGTAAGCATTACGCTGCTGCTTTTCAATAAAAGATACCAAGAGAACGAATAAAAGCTGATATTGGAAGTAAACTATAAGTTGTTTAAAATCACATGATCTATCTGAATCATGAAAGAAAAATCTTAGGTTTCATATCCCTTTAATTTTTTTTTTTCCTGTAAATTAACATTGTTTTTACTGCAATTTGCCTTATTTGGAAGAGCCAATCTGGGCTTTAGTCCACAAACAACAAGGCTAGCTACGGTCATAATGTCAGTATAAATCCATTTTTTTGCAGTTGTTTTCAGTTAAAGAAGATTAGGGACAGATGTGTATCAGGGTTAGACTTGACAAGTCAGCAGGTGCATTTCAAGTTTTGAGAATTAGAAATTGCTAAAGTTTTGGAGCTAAATTACATGAAAAGCAGGTAAAATAACCTATAAATATATTGCAAAGTTGTTTGATTACACATAACAATATAGCAATTTATATAAAAATCTGTCCCTTTAAACTTTGTACATAAACTGGTTTCTTCAGCAGAAATCAATCCAACAAATGAGAATGTGTAAGATGTCTTTAGCCATATAATGTAGTCCAATCAAAAACATAAACATATGGGACGTCACCTAGTGTCTATAGTTTTAAGATTTTGTAAAATGCAACCTCATTGGTTGGTTGTTGTGACTCTCATAACATTGCATTTCCTATAGTGTGTTGTTTTGCATATATATTTTGTGGAAAATGGTTGATGTTTAGTAGTTTTAAACTTATTGCAGGTTATTAGCTAGTTCTGAAGTCTAAACTCTTCCAGAAATCACAGTAGAGTCCAACATAGGATTAATTCAGCTTGCAGCACATTGCAGACTGTTTAGCAACTGAGTTAAAGGGTCATTGTACTGTAAAAATGTTCTCCAATGACTTTGACAATGACTTGCAATGTCTTTCCAATGACTTATTACACCAGCTGCAAAGTATTAAATGTATAGAAAAATGTTTCTATAGGGTTGTTTTTGTACTTGAAATATGTCATTTTTAGCTACTGAAACCACAACCCATTGTTTTTAAGAACATACCAAATTAAATTAGCTGTGCCTGCATGAAGAGCCGACATCTTTATCTTATCTTTCTCTACAAACACAAACGTCAATGCTTATAGAAAGCAATTGAAAATAACATTTTCAGCATCTATCTATCCCACTGGGAGTCTTATTTCTGCTACTACCTCTTGTATACTTAACTTCCAATATATAATACTGCAGTGTTTATTTTTGGTATAGATGGTGGTTTTAACAGAAAAAAGAGCTATTTCAAATGACAAAACAAAGGTAAAGGATCTATGTGTAAATAATGTAATACACTCCAGAAGGTAAAATTAATCACTGGGCGCACAATAAAGATGAGAACACTTTGCAGCACAATGTCCCTTTAAATTAGTTATTCTGTTTAAATGCAGGATTTTTATTAAAATTGAAAGTAGCCCACCCTCCTTGTTTACATGCTGTGACCAATTTTTTAGCGCTCTGGGCTCACCGGCTGCCTCTCCCTCTCTAGTCTCCTCTCAATCTCTGGCCTGTCACAACCAACGTGGCACCAAGCGTGTGACAACAATACTCTACATTCCAAAAAAGTGAGTGGTTGGAGATGGTAACTTGTTTGTTTCTCAAGGAGGTGCATGACTGTCTGAATTCTATGGGTAGTAAATGTCTTAACTTTAGTAATTCTGTGTGAAAAACTGTCTGTGGCCAATAAATATCCTGAATGAGACTTGTCTCCTAAGTCATATGAAAAACTGTCTGTGACCAATAAATATCCTGAATGAGACTTGTCTCCTGAGTGAAAAACTGTCTGTGACCAATAGATACCCTGTATGATTCTTGTCTCCTGAGTCATAAGAAAAACTGTATGTGACCAATAAATATCCTGAATGAGACTTGTCTCCTGAGTCATAAGAAAAACTGTATGTGACCAATAAATATCCTGAATTAGACTTGTCTCCTAAGTCATATGAAAAACTGTCTGTGACCAATAAATATCCTGAATGAGACTTGTCTCCTGAGTGAAAAACTGTCTGTGACCAATAGATACCCTGTATGATTCTTGTCTCCTGAGTCATAAGAAAAACTGTATGTGACCAATAAATATCCTGAATGAGACTTGTCTCCTGAGTCATAAGAAAAACTGTATGTGACCAATAAATATCCTGTATGATTCTTGTCTCCTGAGTCATAAGAAAAACTGTATGTGACCAATAAATATCCTGAATGAGACTTGTCTCCTGAGTCATAAGAAAAACTGTATGTGACCAATAGATACCCTGAATGAGACTTCTCCTGAGTCATAAGAAAAACTGTATGTGACCAATAAATATCCTGAATGGGACTTTTCTCCTGAGTCATATGAAAAACTGTCTGTGACCAATAAATATCCTGAATGAGACTTGTCTCCTGAGTCATAAGAAAAACTGTCTGTGATCAATAAATATCCTGATTGAGACGTGACCGATAAATATCCTGAATGAGACTTGTCTCCTGAGTGAAAAACTGTATGTGACCAATAAATATCCTGTATGATTCTTGTCTCCTGAGTCATAAGAAAAACTGTATGTGACCAATAAATATCCTGAATGAGACTTGTCTCCTGAGTCATAAGAAAAACTGTCTGTGACCAATAGATACCCTGAATGAGACTTGTCTCCTGAGTCATTAGAAACACTGTCTGTGACCAATAAATATCCTGAATGAGACTTGTCTCCTGAGTCATAAGAAAAACTGTATGTGACCAATAGATACCCTGAATGAGACTTCTCCTGAGTCATAAGAAAAACTGTATGTGACCAATAGATACCCTGAATGAGACTTCTCCTGAGTCATAAGAAAAACTGTATGTGACCAATAAATATCCTGAATGAGACTTTTCTCCTGAGTCATATGAAAAACTGTCTGTGACCAATAAATATCCTGAATGAGACTTTTCTCCTGAGTCATATGAAAAACTGTCTGTGACCAATAAATATCCTGAATGAGACTTGTCTCCTGAG
This sequence comes from Bombina bombina, assembly GCF_027579735.1. NCBI lineage: Eukaryota > Metazoa > Chordata > Amphibia > Anura > Bombinatoridae > Bombina > Bombina bombina. The sequence continues at coordinate 172,648 of NW_026512122.1, forward strand.
TGAAAAACTGTCTGTGACCAATAAATATCCTGAATGAGACTTGTCTCCTGAGTGAAAAACTGTATGTGACCAATAAATATCCTGAATGAGTCTTGTCTCCTGAGTCATAAGAAAAACTGTATGTGACCAATAAATATCCTGAATGAGACTTGTCTCCTGAGTCATAAAAAAAACTGTATGTAACCAAAAAATATCCTAAATGAGACTTGTCTCCTGAGTGAAAAACTGTCTGTGACCAATAAATATCCTGAATGAGACTTGTCTCCTGAGTCAAATGAAAAACTGTATGTGACCAATAAATATCCTGAATGAGTCTTGTCTCCTGAGTCATAAGAAACACTGTCTGTGACCAATAAATATCCTGAATGAGACTTGTCTCCTGAGTCATAAGAAAAACTGTATGTGACCAATAAATATCCTGAATGAGACTTGTCTCCTGAGTCATAAGAAACACTGTCTGTGACCAATAAATATCCTGAATGAGACTTGTCTCCTGAGTCATAAGAAAAACTGTCTGTGACCAATAAATATCCTGAATGAGACTTGTCTCTTGAGTCATAAGAAACACTGTCTGTGACCAATAAATATCCTGATTGTGACTTGTCTCCTGAGTCATAAGAAACACTGTCTGTGACCAATAAATATCCTGAATGAGACTTGTCTCCTGAGTCATAAGAAAAACTGTATGTGACCAATAAATATCCTGAATGAGACTTGTCTCCTGAGTCATAAGAAACACTGTGACCAATAAATATCCTGAATGAGACTTGTCTCTTGAGTCATAAGAAATACTGTCTGTGACCAATAAATATCCTGAATGAGACTTGTCTCCTGAGTCATAAGAAAAACTGTCTGTGACCAATAAATATCCTAATTGTGACTTGTCTCCCTAGTCATAAGAAAAACTGTCTGTGACCAATAAATATCCTGAATGAGACTTGTCTCCTGAGTCATAAGAAATACTGTCTGTGACCAATAAATATCCTGAATGAGACTTGTCTCCTGAGTCATAAGAAAAACTGTCTGTGACCAATAAATATCCTGAATGAGACTTATCTCCTGAGTCATAAGAAACACTGTCTGTGACCAATAAATATCCTGATTGTGACATGTCTCCTGAGTCATAAGAAACACTGTCTGTGAGCAATAAATATCCTGAATGAGACTTGTCTCCTGAGTCATAAGAAAAACTGTCTGTGACCAATAAATATCCTAATTGTGACTTGTCTCCCTAGTCATAAGAAAAACTGTCTGTGACCAATAAATATCCTGAATGAGACTTATCTCCTGAGTCATAAGAAACACTGTCTGTGACCAATAAATATCCTGAATGAGACTTGTCTCCTGAGTCATAAGAAAAACTGTCTGTGACCAATAAATATCCTGAATGAGACTTGTCTCCTGAGTCATAAGAAACACTGTCTGTGACCAATAAATATCCTGATTGTGACTTGTCTCCTGAGTCATAAGAAAAACTGTCTGTGGCCAATAAATATCCTGAATGAGACTTGTCTACTGAGTCACAAGAAAAACTGTCTGTGACCAATAAATATCCTGATTGTGACTTGTCTCCCTAGTCATAAGAAAAACTGTATGTGACCAATAAATATCCTTAATGAGACTTGTCTCCTGAGTCATAAGAAACACTGTCTGTGACCAATAAATATCCTGAATGAGACTTGTCTCCTGAGTCATAAGAAATACTGTCTGTGACCAATAAATATCCTGATTGTGACTTGTCTCCCTAGTCATAAGAAAAACTGTCTGTGACCAATAAATATCCTGAATGAGACTTGTCTCCTGAGTCATAAGAAAAACGGTCTCTGACCAATAAATATCCTGAATGAGACTTGTCTCCTGAGTCATAAGAAAAACTGTCTGTGACCAATAAATATCCTGAATGAGACTTGTCTCCTGAGTCATAAGAAAAACTGTCTGTGACCAATAAATATCCTGATTGTGACTTGTCTCCCTAGTCATAAGAAAAACTGTCTGTGACCAATAAATATCCTGAATGAGACTTGTCTCCTGAGTCATAAGAAAAACGGTCTCTGACCAATAAATATCCTGAATGAGACTTGTCTCCTGAGTCATAAGAAAAACTGTCTGTGACCAATAAATATCCTGAATGAGACTTGTCTCCTGAGTCATAAGAAAAACGGTCTCTGACCAATAAATATCCTGAATGAGACTTGTCTCCTGAGTCATAAGAAAAACTGTCTGTGACCAATAAATATCCTGAATGAGACTTGTCTCCTGAGTCATAAGAAAAACTGTCTGTGACCAATAAATATCCTGAATGAGACTTATCTCCTGAGTCATAAGAAATACTGTCTGTGACCTATAAATATCCTGAATGAGACTTGTCTCCTGAGTCATAAGAAAAACTGTCTGTGACCAATAAATATCCTGAATGAGACTTGTCTCCTGAGTCATAAGAAAAATTGTCTGTGACCAATCAATATCCTGAATGAGACTTGTCTCCTAAATCATAAGAAAAACTGTCTGTGACCAATAAATATCCTGATTGTGACTTGTCTCCCTAGTCATAAGAAAAACTGGCTGTGACCAATAAATATCCTGAATGAGACTTGTCTCGTGAGTCATAAGAAAAACTGTATATGACCAATAAATTCCCTGAATGAGACTTGTCTCCTGAGTTATAAGAAAAACTGTCTGTGACTAATAAATATCCTGAATGAGACTTGTCTCCTGAGTCATAAGAAAAACTGTCTGTCACCAATAAATATCCTTAATGAGACTTGTCTCCTGAGTCATAAGAAAAACTGTCTGTGACCAATAAATATCCTGAATGAGATTTGTCTCCTGAGTCATAAGAAACACTGTCTGTGACCAATAAATATCCTGAATGAGACTTATCTCCTGAGTCATAAGAAATACTGTCTGTGACCTATAAATATCCTGAATGAGACTTGTCTCCTGAGTCATAAGAAACACTCTCTGTGACCAATAAATATCCTGAATGAGACTTGTCTCCTGAGTCATAAGAAAAACTGTCTGTGACCAATCAATATCCTGAATGAGACTTGTCTCCTGAGTCATAAGAAAAACTGTCTGTGACCAATAAATATCCTGATTGTGACTTGTCTCCCTAGTCATAAGAAAAACTGTCTGTGACCAATAAATATCCTGAATGAGACTTGTCTCCTGAGTCATAAGAAAAACTGTATGTGACCAATAAATACCCTGAATGAGACTTGTCTCCTGAGTTACAAGAAAAACTGTCTGTGACCAATAAATATCCTGAATGAGACTTGTCTCCTGAGTCATAAGAAAAACTGTCTGTGCCCAATAAATATCCTGAATGAGACTTGTCTCCTGAGTCATAAGAAAAACGGTCTCTGACCAATAAATATCCTGAATGAGACTTGTCTCCTAAATCATAAGAAAAACTGTCTGTGACCAATAAATATCCTGATTGTGACTTGTCTCCCTAGTCATAAGAAAAACTGGCTGTGACCAATAAATATCCTGAATGAGACTTGTCTCGTGAGTCATAAGAAAAACTGTCTGTGACCAATAAATATCCTGAATGAGATTTGTCTCCTGAGTCATAAGAAACACTGTCTGTGACCAATAAATATCCTGAATGAGACTTATCTCCTGAGTCATAAGAAATACTGTCTGTGACCTATAAATATCCTGAATGAGACTTGTCTCCTGAGTCATAAGAAACACTCTCTGTGACCAATAAATATCCTGAATGAGACTTGTCTCCTGAGTCATAAGAAAAATTGTCTGTGACCAATCAATATCCTGAATGAGACTTGTCTCCTGAGTCATAAGAAAAACTGTCTGTGACCAATAAATATCCTGATTGTGACTTGTCTCCCTAGTCATAAGAAAAACTGTCTGTGACCAATAAATATCCTGAATGAGACTTGTCTCCTGAGTCATAAGAAAAACTGTATGTGACCAATAAATACCCTGAATGAGACTTGTCTCCTGAGTTACAAGAAAAACTGTCTGTGACCAATAAATATCCTGAATGAGACTTGTCTCCTGAGTCATAAGAAAAACTGTCTGTGACCAATAAATATCCTGAATGAGACTTGTCTCCTGAGTCATAAGAAAAACGGTCTCTGACCAATAAATATCCTGAATGAGACTTGTCTCCTAAATCATAAGAAAAACTGTCTGTGACCAATAAATATCCTGATTGTGACTTGTCTCCCTAGTCATAAGAAAAACTGGCTGTGACCAATAAATATCCTGAATGAGACTTGTCTCGTGAGTCATAAGAAAAACTGTATATGACCAATAAATTCCCTGAATGAGACTTGTCTCCTGAGTTATAAGAAAAACTGTCTGTGACTAATAAATATCCTGAATGAGACTTGTCTCCTGAGTCATAAGAAAAACTGTCTGTCACCAATAAATATCCTGAATGAGACTTGTCTCCTGAGTCATAAGAAAAACTGTCTGTGCCCAATAAATATCCTAAATGAGACTTGTCTCCTGAGTCATAAGAAAAACGGTGTCTGACCAATAAATATCCTGAATGAGACTTGTCTCCTGAGTCATAAGAAAAACTGTCTTTGACCAATAAATATCCTGAATGAGACTTGTCTCCTGAGTCATAAGGAAAACTGTCTGTGACCAATAAACATCCTGAATAAGACTTGTCTCCTGAGTCATAAGAAACACTGTCTGTTACCAATAAATATCCTGAATGAGACTTGTCTCCTGAGTCATAAGAAAAACTGTCTGTGACCAATAAATATCCTGAATGAGACTTGTCTCCTGAGTGATAAGGAAAACTGTCTGTGACCAATAAACATCCTGAATAAGACTTGTCTCCTGAGTCATAAGAAACACTGTCTGTGACCAATAAATATCCTGAATTAGACTTGTCTCCTGAGTCATATGAAAAACTGTATTTGACCAATAAATATCCTGAATGAGTCTTGTCTCCTGAGTCATAAGAAAAACTGTATGTGACCAATAAATATCCTGAATGAGACTTATCTCCTGAGTCATAAGAAACACTGTCTGTGACCAATAAATATCCTGATTGTGACTTGTCTCCTGAGTCATAAGAAACACTGTCTGTGAGCAATAAATATCCTGAATGAGACTTGTCTCCTGAGTCATAAGAAAAACTGTCTGTGACCAATAAATATCCTAATTGTGACTTGTCTCCCTAGTCATAAGAAAAACTGTCTGTGACCAATAAATATCCTGAATGAGACTTATCTCCTGAGTCATAAGAAACAGTGTCTGTGACCAATAAATATCCTGAATGAGACTTGTCTCCTGAGTCATAAAAAAAACTGTATGTAACCAATAAATATCCTAAATGAGACTTGTCTCCTGAGTGAAAAACTGTCTGTGACCAATAAATATCCTGAATGAGACTTGACTCCTGAGTCAAATGAAAAACTGTATGTGACCAATAAATATCCTGAATGAGTCTTGTCTCCTGAGTCATAAGAAACACTGTCTGTGACCAATAAATATCCTGAATGAGACTTGTCTCCTGAGTCATAAGAAAAACTGTATGTGACCAATAAATATCCTGAATGAGACTTGTCTCCTGAGTCATAAGAAAAACTGTCTGTGACCAATAAATATCCTGAATGAGACTTGTCTCCTGAGTCATAAGAAAAACTGTATGTGACCAATAAATATCCTGAATGAGACTTGTCTCCTGAGTCATAAGAAACACTGTCTGTGACCAATAAATATCCTGAATGAGACTTGTCTCCTTGAGTCATAAGAAATACTGTCTGTGACCAATAAATATCCTGAATGAGACTTGTCTCCTGAGTGAAAAACTGTCTGTGACCAATAAATATCCTGAATGAGACTTGTCTCCTGAGTCAAATGAAAAACTGTATGTGACCAATAAATATCCTGAATGAGTCTTGTCTCCTGAGTCATAAGAAAAACTGTCTGTGACCAATAAATATCCTGAATGAGACTTGTCTCCTGAGTCATAAGAAAAACTGTATGTGACCAATAAATATCCTGAATGAGACTTGTCTCCTGAGTCATAAGAAACACTGTCTGTGACCAATAAATATCCTGAATGAGACTTGTCTCTTGAGTCATAAGAAATACTGTCTGTGACCAATAAATATCCTGAATGAGACTTGTCTCCTGAGTCATAAGAAAAACTGTCTGTGACCAATAAATATCCTAATTGTGACTTGTCTCCCTAGTCATAAGAAAAACTGTCTGTGACCAATAAATATCCTGAATGAGACTTGTCTCCTGAGTCATAAGAAATACTGTCTGTGACCAATAAATATCCTGAATGAGACTTGTCTCCTGAGTCATAAGAAAAACTGTCTGTGACTAATAAATATCCTGAATGAGACTTATCTCCTGAGTCATAAGAAACACTGTCTGTGACCAATAAATATCCTGATTGTGACTTGTCTCCTGAGTCATAAGAAACACTGTCTGTGAGCAATAAATATCCTGAATGAGACTTGTCTCCTGAGTCATAAGAAAAACTGTCTGTGACCAATAAATATCCTAATTGTGACTTGTCTCCCTAGTCATAAGAAAAACTGTCTGTGACCAATAAATATCCTGAATGAGACTTATCTCCTGAGTCATAAGAAACACTGTCTGTGACCAATAAATATCCTGAATGAGACTTGTCTCCTGAGTCATAAGAAAAACTGTCTGTGACCAATAAATATCCTGAATGAGACTTATCTCCTGAGTCATAAGAAACACTGTCTGTGACCAATAAATATCCTGATTGTGACTTGTCTCCTGAGTCATAAGAAAAACTGTCTGTGGCCAATAAATATCCTAAATGAGACTTGTCTACTGAGTCACAAGAAAAACTGTCTGTGACCAATAAATATCCTGATTGTGACTTGTCTCCCTAGTCATCAGAAAAACTGTATGTGACCAATAAATATCCTTAATGAGACTTGTCTCCTGAGTCATAAGAAACACTGTCTGTGACCAATAAATATCCTGAATGAGACTTGTCTCCTGAGTCATAAGAAATACTGTCTGTGACCAATAAATATCCTGATTGTGACTTGTCTCCCTAGTCATAAGAAAAACTGTCTGTGACCAATAAATATCCTGAATGAGACTTGTCTCCTGAGTCATAAGAAAAACGGTCTCTGACCAATAAATATCCTGAATGAGACTTGTCTCCTGAGTCATAAGAAAAACTGTCTGTGACCAATAAATATCCTGAATGAGACTTGTCTCCTGAGTCATAAGAAAAACTGTCTGTGACCAATAAATATCCTGAATGAGATTTGTCTCCTGAGTCATAAGAAACACTGTCTGTGACCAATAAATATCCTGAATGAGACTTATCTCGAGTCATAAGAAATACTGTCTGTGACCTATAAATATCCTGAATGAGACTTGTCTCCTGAGTCATAAGAAAAACTGTCTGTGACCAATAAATATCCTGAATGAGACTTGTCTCCTGAGTCATAAGAAAAACTGTCTGTGACCAATAAATATCCTGAATGAGACTTGTCTCCTGAGTCATAAGAAAAACTGTCTGTGACCAATAAATATCCTGAATGAGACTTGTCTCCTGAGTCATAAGAAAAACTGTCTGTGACCAATAAATATCCTGATTGTGACTTGTCTCCCTAGTCATAAGAAAAACTGTCTGTGACCAATAAATATCCTGAATGAGACTTGTCTCCTGAGTCATAAGAAAAATTGTCTGTGACCAATCAATATCCTGAATGAGACTTGTCTCCTGAGTCATAAGAAATACTGTCTGTGACCAATAAATATCCTGATTGTGACTTGTCTCCCTAGTCATAAGAAAAACTGTCTGTGACCAATAAATATCCTGAATGAGACTTGTCTCCTGAGTCATAAGAAAAACTGTATGTGACCAATAAATACCCTGAATGAAACTTGTCTCCTGAGTGATAAGAAAAACTGTCTGTGACCAATAAATATCCTGATTGTGACTTGTCTCCTGAGTCATAAGAAAAACTGTATGTGACCAATAAATACCCTGAATGAGACTTGTCTCCTGAGTGATAAGGAAAACTGTCTGTGACCAATAAACATCCTGAATAAGACTTGTCTCCTGAGTCATAAGAAACACTGTCTGTGACCAATAAATATCCTGAATTAGACTTGTCTCCTGAGTCATATGAAAAACTGTATTTGACCAATAAATATCCTGAATGAGTCTTGTCTCCTGAGTCATAAGAAAAACTGTATGTGACCAATAAATACCCTGAATGAGACTTATCTCCTGAGTCATAAGAAACACTGTCTGTGACCAATAAATATCCTGATTGTGACTTGTCTCCTGAGTCATAAGAAACACTGTCTGTGAGCAATAAATATCCTGAATGAGACTTGTCTCCTGAGTCATAAGAAAAACTGTATGTGACCAATAAATATCCTGAATGAGACTTGTCTCCTGAGTCATAAGAAACACTGTCTGTGACCAATAAATATCCTGAATGAGACTTGTCTCCTGAGTCATAAGAAAAACTGTCTGTGACCAATAAATATCCTGAATGAGACTTGTCTCCTGAGTCATAAGAAAAACTGTATGTGACCAATAAATATCCAGAATGAGACTTGTCTCCTGAGTCATAAGAAACACTGTCTGTGACCAATAAATATCCTGAATGAGACTTGTCTCCTGAGTCATAAGAAAAACTGTCTGTGACCAATAAATTCCCTGAATGAGACTTGTCTCCTGAGTCATAAGAAAAACTGTCTGTGACCAATAAATATCCTGAATGAGACTTGTCTCCTGAGTCATAAGAAACACTGTCTGTGACCAATAAATATCCTGAATGAGACTTGTCTCCTGAGTCATAAGAAATACTGTCTGTGACCAATAAATATCCTGAATGAGACTTGTCTCCTGAGTCATAAGAAAAACTGTCTGTGACCAATAAATATCCTGAATGAGACTTGTCTCCTGAGTCATAAGAAAAATTGTCTGTGACCAATCAATATCCTGAATGAGACTTGTCTCCTAAATCATAAGAAAAACTGTCTGTGACCAATAAATATCCTGATTGTGACTTGTCTCCCTAGTCATAAGAAAAACTGGCTGTGACCAATAAATATCCTGAATGAGACTTGTCTCGTGAGTCATAAGAAAAACTGTATATGACCAATAAATTCCCTGAATGAGACTTGTCTCCTGAGTTATAAGAAAAACTGTCTGTGACTAATAAATATCCTGAATGAGACTTGTCTCCTGAGTCATAAGAAAAACTGTCTGTCACCAATAAATATCCTTAATGAGACTTGTCTCCTGAGTCATAAGAAACACTGTCTGTGACCAATAAATATCCTGAATGAGACTTGTCTCCTGAGTCATAAGAAATACTGTCTGTGACCAATAAATATCCTGATTGTGACTTGTCTCCCTAGTCATAAGAAAAACTGTCTGTGACCAATAAATATCCTGAATGAGACTTGTCTCCTGAGTCATAAGAAAAACGGTCTCTGACCAATAAATATCCTGAATGAGACTTGTCTCCTGAGTCATAAGAAAAACTGTCTGTGACCAATAAATATCCTGAATGAGACTTGTCTCCTGAGTCATAAGAAAAACTGTCTGTGACCAATAAATATCCTGATTGTGACTTGTCTCCCTAGTCATAAGAAAAACTGTCTGTGACCAATAAATATCCTGAATGAGACTTGTCTCCTGAGTCATAAGAAAAACTGTCTCTGACCAATAAATATCCTGAATGAGACTTGTCTCCTGAGTCATAAGAAAAACTGTCTGTGACCAATAAATATCCTGAATGAGACTTGTCTCCTGAGTCATAAGAAAAACTGTCTGTGACCAATAAATATCCTGAATGAGACTTGTCTCCTGAGTCATAAGAAAAACGGTCTCTGACCAATAAATATCCTGAATGAGACTTGTCTCCTGAGTCATAAGAAAAACTGTCTGTGACCAATAAATATCCTGAATGAGACTTGTCTCCTGAGTCATAAGAAAAACTGTCTGTGACCAATAAATATCCTGAATGAGACTTGTCTCCTGAGTCATAAGAAAAACGGTCTCTGACCAATAAATATCCTGAATGAGACTTGTCTCCTGAGTCATAAGAAAAACTGTCTGTGACCAATAAATATCCTGAATGAGACTTGTCTCCTGAGTCATAAGAAAAACTGTCTGTGACCAATAAATATCCTGAATGAGATTTGTCTCCTGAGTCATAAGAAACACTGTCTGTGACCAATAAATATCCTGAATGAGACTTATCTCCTGAGTCATAAGAAATACTGTCTGTGACCTATAAATATCCTGAATGAGACTTGTCTCCTGAGTCATAAGAAAAACTGTCTGTGACCAATAAATATCCTGAATGAGACTTGTCTCCTGAGTCATAAGAAACACTCTCTGTGACCAATAAATATCCTGAATGAGACTTGTCTCCTGAGTCATAAGAAAAATTGTCTGTGACCAATCAATATCCTGAATGAGACTTGTCTCCTGAGTCATAAGAAAAACTGTCTGTGACCAATAAATATCCTGATTGTGACTTGTCTCCCTAGTCATAAGAAAAACTGTCTGTGACCAATAAATATCCTGAATGAGACTTGTCTCCTGAGTCATAAGAAAAACTGTATGTGACCAATAAATACCCTGAATGAGACTTGTCTCCTGAGTTACAAGAAAAACTGTCTGTGACCAATAAATATCCTGAATGAGACTTGTCTCCTGAGTCATAAGAAAAACTGTCTGTGCCCAATAAATATCCTGAATGAGACTTGTCTCCTGAGTCATAAGAAAAACGGTCTCTGACCAATAAATATCCTGAATGAGACTTGTCTCCTAAATCATAAGAAAAACTGTCTGTGACCAATAAATATCCTGATTGTGACTTGTCTCCCTAGTCATAAGAAAAACTGGCTGTGACCAATAAATATCCTGAATGAGACTTGTCTCGTGAGTCATAAGAAAAACTGTATATGACCAATAAATTCCCTGAATGAGACTTGTCTCCTGAGTTATAAGAAAAACTGTCTGTGACTAATAAATATCCTGAATGAGACTTGTCTCCTGAGTCATAAGAAAAACTGTCTGTCACCAATAAATATCCTGAATGAGACTTGTCTCCTGAGTCATAAGAAAAACTGTCTGTGCCCAATAAATATCCTAAATGAGACTTGTCTCCTGAGTCATAAGAAAAACGGTGTCTGACCAATAAATATCCTGAATGAGACTTGTCTCCTGAGTCATAAGAAAAACTGTCTTTGACCAATAAATATCCTGAATGAGACTTGTCTCCTGAGTCATAAGGAAAACTGTCTGTGACCAATAAACATCCTGAATAAGACTTGTCTCCTGAGTCATAAGAAACACTGTCTGTTACCAATAAATACCCTGAATGAGACTTGTCTCCTGAGTCATAAGAAAAACTGTCTGTGACCAATAAATATCCTGAATGAGACTTGTCTCCTGAGTGATAAGGAAAACTGTCTGTGACCAATAAACATCCTGAATAAGACTTGTCTCCTGAGTCATAAGAAACACTGTCTGTGACCAATAAATATCCTGAATTAGACTTGTCTCCTGAGTCATATGAAAAACTGTATTTGACCAATAAATATCCTGAATGAGTCTTGTCTCCTGAGTCATAAGAAAAACTGTATGTGACCAATAAATACCCTGAATGAGACTTATCTCCTGAGTCATAAGAAACACTGTCTGTGACCAATAAATATCCTGATTGTGACTTGTCTCCTGAGTCATAAGAAACACTGTCTGTGAGCAATAAATATCCTGAATGAGACTTGTCTCCTGAGTCATAAGAAAAACTGTCTGTGACCAATAAATATCCTAATTGTGACTTGTCTCCCTAGTCATAAGAAAAACTGTCTGTGACCAATAAATATCCTGAATGAGACTTATCTCCTGAGTCATAAGAAACACTGTCTGTGACCAATAAATATCCTGAATGAGACTTGTCTCCTGAGTCATAAAAAAAACTGTATGTAACCAATAAATATCCTAAATGAGACTTGTCTCCTGAGTGAAAAACTGTCTGTGACCAATAAATATCCTGAATGAGACTTGTCTCCTGAGTCAAATGAAAAACTGTATGTGACCAATAAATATCCTGAATGAGTCTTGTCTCCTGAGTCATAAGAAACACTGTCTGTGACCAATAAATATCCTGAATGAGACTTGTCTCCTGAGTCATAAGAAAAACTGTATGTGACCAATAAATATCCTGAATGAGACTTGTCTCCTGAGTCATAAGAAACACTGTCTGTGACCAATAAATATCCTGAATGAGACTTGTCTCCTGAGTCATAAGAAAAACTGTATGTGACCAATAAATATCCTGAATGAGACTTTTCTCCTGAGTCATAAGAAACACTGTCTGTGACCAATAAATATCCTGAATGAGACTTGTCTCTTGAGTCATAAGAAATACTGTCTGTGACCAATAAATATCCTGAATGAGATATGTCTCCTGAGTGAAAAACTGTCTGTGACCAAGAAATATCCTGAATGAGACTTGTCTCCTGAGTCAAATGAAAAACTGTATGTGACCAATAAATATCCTGAATGAGTCTTGTCTCCTGAGTCATAAGAAACACTGTCTGTGACCAATAAATATCCTGAATGAGACTTGTCTCCTGAGTCATAAGAAAAACTGTATGTGACCAATAAATATCCTGAATGAGACTTGTCTCCTGAGTCATAAGAAACACTGTATGTGACCAATAAATATCCTGAATGAGACTTGTCTCCTGAGTCATAAGAAACACTGTCTGTGACCAATAAATATCCTGAATGAGACTTGTCTCCTGAGTCATAAGAAAAACTGTATGTGACCAATAAATATCCTGAATGAGACTTTTCTCCTGAGTCATAAGAAACACTGTCTGTGACCAATAAATATCCTGAATGAGACTTGTCTCTTGAGTCATAAGAAATACTGTCTGTGACCAATAAATATCCTGAATGAGATATGTCTCCTGAGTGAAAAACTGTCTGTGACCAAGAAATATCCTGAATGAGACTTGTCTCCTGAGTCAAATGAAAAACTGTATGTGACCAATAAATATCCTGAATGAGTCTTGTCTCCTGAGTCATAAGAAACACTGTCTGTGACCAATAAATATCCTGAATGAGACTTGTCTCCTGAGTCATAAGAAAAACTGTATGTGACCAATAAATATCCTGAATGAGACTTGTCTCCTGAGTCATAAGAAACACTGTCTGTGACCAATAAATATCCTGAATGAGACTTATCTCCTGAGTCATAAGAAACAGTGTCTGTGACCAATAAATATCCTGAATGAGACTTGTCTCCTGAGTCATAAAAAAAACTGTATGTAACCAATAAATATCCTAAATGAGACTTGTCTCCTGAGTGAAAAACTGTCTGTGACCAATAAATATCCTGAATGAGACTTGACTCCTGAGTCAAATGAAAAACTGTATGTGACCAATAAATATCCTGAATGAGTCTTGTCTCCTGAGTCATAAGAAACACTGTCTGTGACCAATAAATATCCTGAATGAGACTTGTCTCCTGAGTCATAAGAAAAACTGTATGTGACCAATAAATATCCTGAATGAGACTTGTCTCCTGAGTCATAAGAAACACTGTCTGTGACCAATAAATATCCTGAATGAGACTTGTCTCCTGAGTCATAAGAAAAACTGTATGTGACCAATAAATATCCTGAATGAGACTTTTCTCCTGAGTCATAAGAAACACTGTCTGTGACCAATAAATATCCTGAATGAGACTTGTCTCTTGAGTCATAAGAAATACTGTCTGTGACCAATAAATATCCTGAATGAGATATGTCTCCTGAGTGAAAAACTGTCTGTGACCAAGAAATATCCTGAATGAGACTTGTCTCCTGAGTCAAATGAAAAACTGTATGTGACCAATAAATATCCTGAATGAGTCTTGTCTCCTGAGTCATAAGAAACACTGTCTGTGACCAATAAATATCCTGAATGAGACTTGTCTCCTGAGTCATAAGAAAAACTGTCTGTGACCAATAAATATCCTGAATGAGACTTGTCTCCTGAGTCATAAGAAACACTGTCTGTGACCAATAAATATCCTGAATGAGACTTGTCTCTTGAGTCATAAGAAATACTGTCTGTGACCAATAAATATCCTGAATGAGACTTGTCTCCTGAGTCATAAGAAAAACTGTCTGTGACCAATAAATATCCTAATTGTGACTTGTCTCCCTAGTCATAAGAAAAACTGTCTGTGACCAATAAATATCCTGAATGAGACTTGTCTCCTGAGTCATAAGAAATACTGTCTGTGACCAATAAATATCCTGAATGAGACTTGTCTCCTGAGTCATAAGAAAAACTGTCTGTGACCAATAAATATCCTGAATGAGACTTATCTCCTGAGTCATAAGAAACACTGTCTGTGACCAATAAATATCCTGATTGTGACTTGTCTCCTGAGTCATAAGAAACACTGTCTGTGAGCAATAAATATCCTGAATGAGACTTGTCTCCTGAGTCATAAGAAAAACTGTCTGTGACCAATAAATATCCTAATTGTGACTTGTCTCCCTAGTCATAAGAAAAACTGTCTGTGACCAATAAATATCCTGAATGAGACTTATCTCCTGAGTCATAAGAAACACTGTCTGTGACCAATAAATATCCTGAATGAGACTTGTCTCCTGAGTCATAAGAAAAACTGTCTGTGACCAATAAATATCCTGAATGAGACTTATCTCCTGAGTCATAAGAAACACTGTCTGTGACCAATAAATATCCTGATTGTGACTTGTCTCCTGAGTCATAAGAAAAACTGTCTGTGGCCAAAAAATATCCTAAATGAGACTTGTCTACTGAGTCACAAGAAAAACTGTCTGTGACCAATAAATATCCTGATTGTGACTTGTCTCCCTAGTCATCAGAAAAACTGTATGTGACCAATAAATATCCTTAATGAGACTTGTCTCCTGAGTCATAAGAAACACTGTCTGTGACCAATAAATATCCTGAATGAGACTTGTCTCCTGAGTCATAAGAAATACTGTCTGTGACCAATAAATATCCTGAATGAGACTTATCTCCTGAGTCATAAGAAATACTGTCTGTGACCTATAAATATCCTGAATGAGACTTGTCTCCTGAGTCATAAGAAAAACTGTATGTGACCAATAAATATCCAGAATGAGACTTGTCTCCTGAGTCATAAGAAACACTGTCTGTGACCAATAAATATCCTGAATGAGACTTGTCTCCTGAGTCATAAGAAAAACTGTATGTGACCAATAAATTCCCTGAATGAAACTTGTCTCCTGAGCCATAAGAAAAACTGTCTGTGACCAATAAATATCCTGAATGAGATTTGTCTCCTGAGTCATAAGAAACACTGTCTGTGACCAATAAATATCCTGAATGAGACTTATCTCCTGAGTCATAAGAAATACTGTCTGTGACCTATAAATATCCTGAATGAGACTTGTCTCCTGAGTCATAAGAAAAACTGTCTGTGACCAATAAATATCCTGAATGAGACTTGTCTCCTGAGTCATAAGAAAAATTGTCTGTGACCAATCAATATCCTGAATGAGACTTGTCTCCTAAATCATAAGAAAAACTGTCTGTGACCAATAAATATCCTGATTGTGACTTGTCTCCCTAGTCATAAGAAAAACTGGCTGTGACCAATAAATATCCTGAATGAGACTTGTCTCGTGAGTCATAAGAAAAACTGTATATGACCAATAAATTCCCTGAATGAGACTTGTCTCCTGAGTTATAAGAAAAACTGTCTGTGACTAATAAATATCCTGAATGAGACTTGTCTCCTGAGTCATAAGAAAAACTGTCTGTCACCAATAAATATCCTTAATGAGACTTGTCTCCTGAGTCATAAGAAACACTGTCTGTGACCAATAAATATCCTGAATGAGACTTGTCTCCTGAGTCATAAGAAATACTGTCTGTGACCAATAAATATCCTGATTGTGACTTGTCTCCCTAGTCATAAGAAAAACTGTCTGTGACCAATAAATATCCTGAATGAGACTTGTCTCCTGAGTCATAAGAAAAACTGTCTGTGACCAATAAATATCCTGAATGAGACTTGTCTCCTGAGTCATAAGAAAAACTGTCTGTGACCAATAAATATCCTGAATGAGACTTGTCTCCTGAGTCATAAGAAAAACTGTCTGTGACCAATAAATATCCTGATTGTGACTTGTCTCCCTAGTCATAAGAAAAACTGTCTGTGACCAATAAATATCCTGAATGAGACTTGTCTCCTGAGTCATAAGAAAAACGGTCTCTGACCAATAAATATCCTGAATGAGACTTGTCTCCTGAGTCATAAGAAAAACTGTCTGTGACCAATAAATATCCTGAATGAGACTTGTCTCCTGAGTCATAAGAAAAACTGTCTGTGACCAATAAATATCCTGAATGAGACTTGTCTCCTGAGTCATAAGAAAAACTGTCTCTGACCAATAAATATCCTGAATGAGACTTGTCTCCTGAGTCATAAGAAAAACTGTCTGTGACCAATAAATATCCTGAATGAGACTTGTCTCCTGAGTCATAAGAAAAACTGTCTGTGACCAATAAATATCCTGAATGAGACTTGTCTCCTGAGTCATAAGAAAAACGGTCTCTGACCAATAAATATCCTGAATGAGACTTGTCTCCTGAGTCATAAGAAAAACTGTCTGTGACCAATAAATATCCTGAATGAGACTTGTCTCCTGAGTCATAAGAAAAACTGTCTGTGACCAATAAATATCCTGAATGAGATTTGTCTCCTGAGTCATAAGAAACACTGTCTGTGACCAATAAATATCCTGAATGAGACTTATCTCCTGAGTCATAAGAAATACTGTCTGTGACCTATAAATATCCTGAATGAGACTTGTCTCCTGAGTCATAAGAAAAACTGTCTGTGACCAATAAATATCCTGAATGAGACTTGTCTCCTGAGTCATAAGAAACACTCTCTGTGACCAATAAATATCCTGAATGAGACTTGTCTCCTGAGTCATAAGAAAAATTGTCTGTGACCAATCAATATCCTGAATGAGACTTGTCTCCTGAGTCATAAGAAAAACTGTCTGTGACCAATAAATATCCTGATTGTGACTTGTCTCCCTAGTCATAAGAAAAACTGTCTGTGACCAATAAATATCCTGAATGAGACTTGTCTCCTGAGTCATAAGAAAAACTGTATGTGACCAATAAATACCCTGAATGAGACTTGTCTCCTGAGTTACAAGAAAAACTGTCTGTGACCAATAAATATCCTGAATGAGACTTGTCTCCTGAGTCATAAGAAAAACTGTCTGTGCCCAATAAATATCCTGAATGAGACTTGTCTCCTGAGTCATAAGAAAAACGGTCTCTGACCAATAAATATCCTGAATGAGACTTGTCTCCTAAATCATAAGAAAAACTGTCTGTGACCAATAAATATCCTGATTGTGACTTGTCTCCCTAGTCATAAGAAAAACTGTCTGTGACCAATAAATATCCTGAATGAGACTTGTCTCGTGAGTCATAAGAAAAACTGTATATGACCAATAAATTCCCTGAATGAGACTTGTCTCCTGAGTTATAAGAAAAACTGTCTGTGACTAATAAATATCCTGAATGAGACTTGTCTCCTGAGTCATAAGAAAAACTGTCTGTCACCAATAAATATCCTGAATGAGACTTGTCTCCTGAGTCATAAGAAAAACTGTCTGTGCCCAATAAATATCCTAAATGAGACTTGTCTCCTGAGTCATAAGAAAAACGGTGTCTGACCAATAAATATCCTGAATGAGACTTGTCTCCTGAGTCATAAGAAAAACTGTCTTTGACCAATAAATATCCTGAATGAGACTTGTCTCCTGAGTCATAAGGAAAACTGTCTGTGACCAATAAACATCCTGAATAAGACTTGTCTCCTGAGTCATAAGAAACACTGTCTGTGACCAATAAATATCCTGAATGAGACTTGTCTCCTGAGTCATAAGAAAAACTGTCTGTGACCAATAAATATCCTGAATGAGACTTGTCTCCTGAGTGATAAGGAAAACTGTCTGTGACCAATAAACATCCTGAATAAGACTTGTCTCCTGAGTCATAAGAAACACTGTCTGTGACCAATAAATATCCTGAATTAGACTTGTCTCCTGAGTCATATGAAAAACTGTATTTGACCAATAAATATCCTGAATGAGTCTTGTCTCCTGAGTCATAAGAAAAACTGTCTGTGACCAATAAATATCCTGAATGAGACTTGTCTCCTGAGTCATAAGAAACACTGTCTGTGACCAATAAATATCCTGATTGTGACTTGTCTCCTGAGTCATAAGAAACACTGTCTGTGAGCAATAAATATCCTGAATGAGACTTGTCTCCTGAGTCATAAGAAAAACTGTCTGTGACCAATAAATATCCTAATTGTGACTTGTCTCCCTAGTCATAAGAAAAACTGTCTGTGACCAATAAATATCCTGAATGAGACTTATCTCCTGAGTCATAAGAAACACTGTCTGTGACCAATAAATATCCTGAATGAGACTTGTCTCCTGAGTCATAAAAAAAACTGTATGTAACCAATAAATATCCTAAATGAGACTTGTCTCCTGAGTGAAAAACTGTCTGTGACCAATAAATATCCTGAATGAGACTTGTCTCCTGAGTCAAATGAAAAACTGTATGTGACCAATAAATATCCTGAATGAGTCTTGTCTCCTGAGTCATAAGAAACACTGTCTGTGACCAATAAATATCCTGAATGAGACTTGTCTCCTGAGTCATAAGAAAAACTGTATGTGACCAATAAATATCCTGAATGAGACTTGTCTCCTGAGTCATAAGAAACACTGTCTGTGACCAATAAATATCCTGAATGAGACTTGTCTCCTGAGTCATAAGAAAAACTGTATGTGACCAATAAATATCCTGAATGAGACTTGTCTCCTGAGTCATAAGAAACACTGTCTGTGACCAATAAATATCCTGAATGAGACTTGTCTCTTGAGTCATAAGAAATACTGTCTGTGACCAATAAATATCCTGAATGAGATATGTCTCCTGAGTGAAAAACTGTCTGTGACCAATAAATATCCTGAATGAGACTTGTCTCCTGAGTCAAATGAAAAACTGTATGTGACCAATAAATATCCTGAATGAGTCTTGTCTCCTGAGTCATAAGAAACACTGTCTGTGACCAATAAATATCCTGAATGAGACTTGTCTCCTGAGTCATAAGAAAAACTGTATGTGACCAATAAATATCCTGAATGAGACTTGTCTCCTGAGTCATAAGAAACACTGTCTGTGACCAATAAATATCCTGAATGAGACTTGTCTCTTGAGTCATAAGAAATACTGTCTGTGACCAATAAATATCCTGAATGAGACTTGTCTCCTGAGTCATAAGAAAAACTGTCTGTGACCAATAAATATCCTAATTGTGACTTGTCTCCCTAGTCATAAGAAAAACTGTCTGTGACCAATAAATATCCTGAATGAGACTTGTCTCCTGAGTCATAAGAAATACTGTCTGTGACCAATAAATATCCTGAATGAGACTTGTCTCCTGAGTCATAAGAAAAACTGTCTGTGACTAATAAATATCCTGAATGAGACTTATCTCCTGAGTCATAAGAAACACTGTCTGTGACCAATAAATATCCTGATTGTGACTTGTCTCCTGAGTCATAAGAAACACTGTCTGTGAGCAATAAATATCCTGAATGAGACTTGTCTCCTGAGTCATAAGAAAAACTGTCTGTGACCAATAAATATCCTAATTGTGACTTGTCTCCCTAGTCATAAGAAAAACTGTCTGTGACCAATAAATATCCTGAATGAGACTTATCTCCTGAGTCATAAGAAACACTGTCTGTGACCAATAAATATCCTGAATGAGACTTGTCTCCTGAGTCATAAGAAAAACTGTCTGTGACCAATAAATATCCTGAATGAGACTTATCTCCTGAGTCATAAGAAACACTGTCTGTGACCAATAAATATCCTGAATGAGACTTGTCTCCCTAGTCATCAGAAAAACTGTATGTGACCAATAAATATCCTTAATGAGACTTGTCTCCTGAGTCATAAGAAACACTGTCTGTGACCAATAAATATCCTGAATGAGACTTGTCTCCTGAGTCATAAGAAATACTGTCTGTGACCAATAAATATCCTGATTGTGACTTGTCTCCCTAGTCATAAGAAAAACTGTCTGTGACCAATAAATATCCTGAATGAGACTTGTCTCCTGAGTCATAAGAAAAACGGTCTCTGACCAATAAATATCCTGAATGAGACTTGTCTCCTGAGTCATAAGAAAAACTGTCTGTGACCAATAAATATCCTGAATGAGACTTGTCTCCTGAGTCATAAGAAAAACTGTCTGTGACCAATAAATATCCTGAATGAGATTTGTCTCCTGAGTCATAAGAAACACTGTCTGTGACCAATAAATATCCTGAATGAGACTTATCTCGAGTCATAAGAAATACTGTCTGTGACCTATAAATATCCTGAATGAGACTTGTCTCCTGAGTCATAAGAAAAACTGTCTGTGACCAATAAATATCCTGAATGAGACTTGTCTCCTGAGTCATAAGAAAAATTGTCTGTGACCAATCAATATCCTGAATGAGACTTGTCTCCTGAGTCATAAGAAAAACTGTCTGTGACCAATAAATATCCTGATTGTGACTTGTCTCCCTAGTCATAAGAAAAACTGTCTGTGACCAATAAATATCCTGAATGAGACTTGTCTCCTGAGTCATAAGAAAAATTGTCTGTGACCAATCAATATCCTGAATGAGACTTGTCTCCTGAGTCATAAGAAATACTGTCTGTGACCAATAGATATCCTGATTGTGACTTGTCTCCCTAGTCATAAGAAAAACTGTCTGTGACCAATAAATATCCTGAATGAGACTTGTCTCCTGAGTCATAAGAAAAACTGTATGTGACCAATAAATACCCTGAATGAAACTTGTCTCCTGAGTGATAAGAAAAACTGTCTGTGACCAATAAATATCCTGATTGTGACTTGTCTCCTGAGTCATAAGAAAAACTGTATGTGACCAATAAATACCCTGAATGAGACTTGTCTCCTGAGTGATAAGGAAAACTGTCTGTGACCAATAAACATCCTGAATAAGACTTGTCTCCTGAGTCATAAGAAACACTGTCTGTGACCAATAAATATCCTGAATTAGACTTGTCTCCTGAGTCATATGAAAAACTGTATTTGACCAATAAATATCCTGAATGAGTCTTGTCTCCTGAGTCATAAGAAAAACTGTATGTGACCAATAAATACCCTGAATGAGACTTATCTCCTGAGTCATAAGAAACACTGTCTGTGACCAATAAATATCCTGATTGTGACTTGTCTCCTGAGTCATAAGAAACACTGTCTGTGAGCAATAAATATCCTGAATGAGACTTGTCTCCTGAGTCATAAGAAAAACTGTATGTGACCAATAAATATCCTGAATGAGACTTGTCTCCTGAGTCATAAGAAACACTGGCCTAGATTTAGAGTTCGGCGGTAAAAGGGCTGTTAACGCTCCGCGGGTTTTTTTCTGGCCGCACCATAAATTTAACTCTGGTATCGAGAGTTCAAACAAATGCTGCGTTAGGCTCCAAAAAAGGAGCGTAGAGCATTTTTACCGCAAATGCAACTCTCGATACCAGAGTTGCTTACGGACGCGGCCGGCATCAAAAACGTGCTCGTGCACGATTCTCCCATAGGAAACAATGGGGCTGTTTGAGGTGAAAAAAAACCTAACACCTGCAAAAAAGCAGCGTTCAGCTCCTAACGCAGCCCCATTGTTTCCTATGGGGAAACACCTCCTAAGTCTGCACCTAACACCCTAACATGTACCCCGAGTCTAAACACCCCTAACCTTACACTTATTAACCCCTAATCTGCCGCCCCCGCTATCGCTGACCCCTGCATTACACTTTTAACCCCTAATCTGCCGCTCCGTAAACCGCCGCCACCTACGTTATCCCTATGTACCCCTAATCTGCTGCCCTAACATCGCCGACCCCTATGTTATATTTATTAACCCCTAATCTGCCCCCCACAACGTCGCCGACACCTACCTACACTTATTAACCCCTAATCTGCCGAGCGGACCTGAGCGCTACTATAATAAAGTTATTAACCCCTAATCCGCCTCACTAACCCTATCATAAATAGTATTAACCCCTAATCTGCCCTCCCTAACATCGCCGACACCTACCTTCAATTATTAACCCCTAATCTGCCGACCGGAGCTCACCGCTATTCTAATAAATGTATTAACCCCTAAAGCTAAGTCTAACCCTAACACTAACACCCCCCTAAGTTAAATATAATTTTTATCTAACGAAATAAATTAACTCTTATTAAATAAATAATTCCTATTTAAAGCTAAATACTTACCTGTAAAATAAATCCTAATATAGCTACAATATAAATTATAATTATATTATACCTATTTTAGGATTAATATTTATTTTACAGGCAACTTTGTAATTATTTTAACCAGGTACAATAGCTATTAAATAGTTAAGAACTATTTAATAGTTACCTAGTTAAAATAATTACAAATTTACCTGTAAAATAAATCCTAACCTAAGATATAATTAAACCTAACACTACCCTATCAATAAAATAATTAAATAAACTACCTACAATTACCTACAATTAACCTAACACTACACTATCAATAAATTAATTAAACACAATTCCTACAAATAAATAACATTAAATAAACTATCTAAAGTACAAAAAATAAAAAAGAACTAAGTTACAGAAAATAATAAAATATTTACAAACATAAGAAAAATAATACAACAATTTTAAACTAATTACACCTACTCTAAGCCCCCTAATAAAATAACAAAGCCCCCCAAAATAAAAAATTCCCTACCCTATTCTAAAATACAAATATTACAAGCTCTTTTACCTTACCAGCCCTGAACAGGGCCCTTTGCGGGGCATGCCCCAAGAATTTCAGCTCTTTTGCCTGTCAAAAAAAACATACTATACCCCCCCCCCAACATTACAACCCACCACCCACATACCCCTAATCTAACCCAAACCCCCCTTAAATAAACCTAACACTACCCCCCTGATGATCTTCCTACCTTGTCTTCACCATGCCAGGTTCACCGATCCGTCCTGGCTCCAAGATCTTCATCCAACCCAAGCGGGGGCTAGACATCCACTGAAGAAGTCCAGAAGAGGGTCCAAAGTCTTCCTCCTATCCGGCAAGAAGAGGACATCCGGACCGGCAAACATCTTCTCCAAGCGGCATCTTCTATCTTCTTCCATCCGATGACGACCGGCTCCATCTTGAAGACCTCCAGCGCGGATCCATCCTCTTCTTCCGACGACTAGACGACGAATGACGGTTCCTTTAAGGGACGTCATCCAAGATGGCGTCCCTCGAATTCCGATTGGCTGATAGGATTCTATCAGCCAATCGGAATTAAGGTAGGAATTTTCTGATTGGCTGATGGAATCAGCCAATCAGAATATAGTTCAATCCGATTGGCTGATCCAATCAGCCAATCAGATTGAGCTCGCATTCTATTGGCTGTTCCGATCAGCCAATAGAATGCGAGCTCAATCTGATTGGCTGATTGGATCAGCCAATCGGATTGAACTATATTCTGATTGGCTGATTCCATCAGCCAATCAGAAAATTCCTACCTTAATTCCGATTGGCTGATAGAATCCTATCAGCCAATCGGAATTCGAGGGACGCCATCTTGGATGACGTCCCTTAAAGGAACCGTCATTCGTCGTCTAGTCGTCGGAAGAAGAGGATGGATCCGCGCTGGAGGTCTTCAAGATGGAGCCGGTCGTCATCGGATGGAAGAAGATAGAAGATGCCGCTTGGAGAAGATGTTTGCCGGTCCGGATGTCCTCTTCTTGCCGGATAGGAGGAAGACTTTGGACCCTCTTCTGGACTTCTTCAGTGGATGTCTAGCCCCCGCTTGGGTTGGATGAAGATCTTGGAGCCAGGACGGATCGGTGAACCTGGCATGGTGAAGACAAGGTAGGAAGATCATCAGGGGGGTAGTGTTAGGTTTATTTAAGGGGGGTTTGGGTTAGATTAGGGGTATGTGGGTGGTGGGTTGTAATGTTGGGGGGGGGGTATAGTATGTTTTTTTTGACAGGCAAAAGAGCTGAAATTCTTGGGGCATGCCCCGCAAAGGGCCCTGTTCAGGGCTGGTAAGGTAAAAGAGCTTGTAATATTTGTATTTTAGAATAGGGTAGGGAATTTTTTATTTTGGGGGGCTTTGTTATTTTATTAGGGGGCTTAGAGTAGGTGTAATTAGTTTAAAATTGTTGTATTATTTTTCTTATGTTTGTAAATATTTTATTATTTTCTGTAACTTAGTTCTTTTTTATTTTTTGTACTTTAGATAGTTTATTTAATGTTATTTATTTGTAGCAATTGTGTTTAATTAATTTATTGATAGTGTAGTGTTAGGTTAATTGTAGGTAATTGTAGGTAGTTTATTTAATTATTTTATTGATAGGGTAGTGTTAGGTTTAATTATATCTTAGGTTAGGATTTATTTTACAGGTAAATTTGTAATTATTTTAACTAGGTAACTATTAAATAGTTCTTAACTATTTAATAGCTATTGTACCTGGTTAAAATAATTACAAAGTTGCCTGTAAAATAAATATTAATCCTAAAATAGCTATAATATAATTATAATTTATATTGTAGCTATATTAGGATGTATTTTACAGGTAAGTATTTAGCTTTAAATAGGAATTATTTATTTAATAAGAGTTAATTTATTTCGTTAGATAAAAATTATATTTAACTTAGGGGGGTGTTAGTGTTAGGGTTAGACTTAGCTTTAGGGGTTAATACATTTATTAGAATAGCGGTGAGCTCCGGTCGGCAGATTAGGGGTTAATAATTGAAGGTAGGTGTCGGCGATGTTAGGGAGGGCAGATTAGGGGTTAATACTATTTATGATAGGGTTAGTGAGGCGGATTAGGGGTTAATAACTTTATTATAGTAGCGCTCAGGTCCGCTCGGCAGATTAGGGGTTAATAAGTGTAGGTAGGTGTCGGCGACGTTGTGGGGGGCAGATTAGGGGTTAATAAATATAACATAGGGGTCGGCGATGTTAGGGGTAGCAGATTAGGGGTACATAGGGATAACGTAGGTAGCGGCGATTTGCGGTCGGAAGATTAGGGGTTAATTATTTTAAGTAGCTTGCGGCGACGTTGTGGGGGGCAAGTTAGGGGTTAATAGATATAATACAGGGGTCGGCGGTGTTAGGGGCAGCAGATTAGGGGTACATAAGTATAACGTAGGTGGCGGTCGGCAGATTAGGGGTTAAAAATTTTAATCGAGTGGCGGCGATGTGGGGGGACCTCGGTTTAGGGGTACATAGGTAGTTTATGGGTGTTAGTGTACTTTAGGGTACAGTAGTTAAGAGCTTTATAAACCGGCGTTAGCCAGAAAGCTCTTAACTCCTGCTATTTTCAGGCGGCTGGAATCTTGTCGTTAGAGCTCTAACGCTCACTGCAGAAACGACTCTAAATACCAGCGTTAGAAAGATCCCATTGAAAAGATAGGCTACGCAAATGGCGTAGGGGGATCTGCGGTATGGAAAAGTCGCGGCTGAAAAGTGAGCGTTAGACCCTTTAATCACTGACTCCAAATACCAGCGGGCGCCCAAAACCAGCGTTAGGAGCCTCTAACGCTGGTTTTGACGGCTACCGCCGAACTCTAAATCTAGGCCACTGTCTGTGACCAATAAATATCCTGAATGAGACTTGTCTCCTGAGTCATAAGAAAAACTGTCTGTGACCAATAAATATCCTGAATGAGACTTGTCTCCTGAGTCATAAGAAAAACTGTATGTGACCAATAAATATCCAGAATGAGACTTGTCTCCTGAGTCATAAGAAACACTGTCTGTGACCAATAAATATCCTGAATGAGACTTGTCTCCTGAGTCATAAGAAAAACTGTATGTGACCAATAAATTCCCTGAATGAAACTTGTCTCCTGAGCCATAAGAAAAACTGTCTGTGACCAATAAATATCCTGAATGAGATTTGTCTCCTGAGTCATAAGAAACACTGTCTGTGACCAATAAATATCCTGAATGAGACTTATCTCCTGAGTCATAAGAAATACTGTCTGTGACCTATAAATATCCTGAATGAGACTTGTCTCCTGAGTCATAAGAAAAACTGTCTGTGACCAATAAATATCCTGAATGAGACTTGTCTCCTGAGTCATAAGAAAAATTGTCTGTGACCAATCAATATCCTGAATGAGACTTGTCTCCTGAGTCATAAGAAAAACTGTCTGTGACCAATAAATATCCTGATTGTGACTTGTCTCCCTAGTCATAAGAAAAACTGTCTGTGACCAATAAATATCCTGAATGAGACTTGTCTCCTGAGTCATAAGAGAAATTGTCTGTGACCAATCAATATCCTGAATGAGACTTGTCTCCTGAGTCATAAGAAAAACTGTCTGTGACCAATAAATATCCTGATTGTGACTTGTCTCCCTAGTCATAAGAAAAACTGTCTGTGACCAATAAATATCCTGAATGAGACTTGTCTCCTGAGTCATAAGAAAAACTGTATGTGACCAATAAATACCCTGAATGAGACTTGTCTCCTGAGTGATAAGGAAAACTGTCTGTGACCAATAAACATCCTGAATAAGACTTGTCTCCTGAGTCATAAGAAACACTGTCTGTGACCAATAAATATCCTGAATTAGACTTGTCTCCTGAGTCATATGAAAAACTGTATTTGACCAATAAATATCCTGAATGAGACTTGTCTCCTGAGTCATAAGAAACACTCTCTGTGACCAATAAATATCCTGAATGAGACTTGTATCCTGAGTCATAAGAAACACTGTCTATGACCAATAAATATCCTGAATGAGACATGTCTCCTGAGTCATAAGAAACACTGTCTGTGACCAATAAATATTCTGAATGAGACTTGTCTCCTGAGTCATAAGAAACACTTTCTGTGACCAATAAATATCCTAAATGAGACTTGTGTCCTGAGTCATAAGAAAAACTGTATGTGACCAATAAATATCCTGAATGAGACTTGTCTCCTGAGTCATAAGAAACACTGTCTGTGACCAATAAATATCCTGAATGAGACATGTCTCCTGAGTCATAAGAAAAACTGTCTGTGACCAATAAATATCCTGAATGAGACTTGTCTCCTGAGTCATAAGAAAAACTGTCTGTGACCAATAAATATCCTGAATGAGACTTGTCTCCTGAGTCATAAGAAACACTGTCTGTGACCAATAAATATCCTGAATGCGACTTATCTCCTGAGTCATAAGAAAAACTGTCTGTGACCAATAAATATCCTGAATGAGACTTGTCTCCTGAGTCATAAGAAACACTGTCTGTGACCAATAAATATCCTGAATGAGACTTGTTTCCTGAGTCATAAGAAAAACTGTCTGTGACCAATAAATATCCTGAATGAAACTTGTCTCCTGAGCCATAAGAAAAACTGTCTGTGACCAATAAATATCCTGAATGAGACTTGTCTCCTGAGTCATAAGAAAAAATGTCTGTGACCAATAAATATCCTGAATGAGACTTGTCTCCTGAGTCATAAGAAACACTGTCTGTGAGTCGTGACTAGTGATGTCGCGAACCTAAAAATTTCAGTTCGCGAACGGCGGACTCGAACTTCCACAACTGTTTGTGAACCGGCGAACCGGGCGAACCGCCATTGACTTCAATAGGCAGGCGAACTTTAAAACCCACAGGGACTCTTTCTGGCCACAATAATGATGGAAAAGTTGTTTCAAGGGGACTAACACCTGGACTGTGGCATGCCAGAGGGGGATCCATGGCAAAACTCCCACGGAAAATTACATAGTTGATGCAGAGTCTGTTTTTAACCCATAAAGGGCCTAAATCACCTAACATTCCTAAATTCTTTGGAAGAACGTGCTTTAAAACATCAGGTATGAAAAATGTTTATTTTTTAAATATTTAAACTACTGTTAAAACAAATATTAGTGGTGACACTAACTTGGCAAGTGGGCCTGGCACACACGCTGGCAAGCAGGCAAATGCAATAAGATTACAATAGCAGACTGATGTTTCACAGTCCAAATTTTTTTTATTTTAAATATTTACACTACTGTTACAACAAATATGATTGGTGGCACTAGTTGGCAAGTGGGCATGGCACACACGCTGGCAGGCAGGCAACTTCAATTAGATTACACTAGTTGAATGATGTTTCACAGTCAACAAAAATTTTTTACAAATATTTACAATACTGTAATAACAAATAGGATTGGTGGCACTAGTTGGCAAGTGTGCCTGGCACACAAGCTGGCAGGCAGGCAACAGCAATTCGATTGCACTAGCAGACTGATGTTTCACAGTCAAAAAAGTTTTTTTTTTTTTAAATATTTACACTACTGTTACAACAAATGTGAGTGGTGCCACTAACTTGGCAAGTGGGCCTGGCACACACGCTGGCAGGCAGGCAACTGCAATTAGATTACATTAGCTGACTGATGTTTCACAGTCAAAAAAGTTTTTTTTAAAAATATTTACAATACTGTTATAACAAATTTGATTGATGGCACTAATTGGCAAGTGGGCCTGGCACACACGCTGGCAGGCAGGCAACTGCAATTCAATTGCACTAGCAGACTGATGTTTCACAGTCAAAAAAGTTTTTATTTTAAATATTTACACTACTGTTACAACAAATATGAGTGGTGCCACTAACTTGGCAAGGGGGGGACTGGCACACACGCTGGCAGGCAGGCAACTTCAATTAGAATACACTAACAGACTGATGTTTCACAGTCAAAAAAGTTTTTTTTAAAATATTTACACTACTGTTATAACGAATATGATTGGTGGCACTAGTTGGAAAGTGGGCCTGGCACACACGCTGGCAGGCAGGCAACTGCAATTAAATAACACTAGCAGACTGATGTAAAGGTTTTTTTTTAAAAAAAATTACACTAATGTTACAACAGATAGGAGTGGTGGCACTGAGGATGGAAGTAGGCACAGTATATGCTGGGAGCCTGACACACAGGCTGGTACAAGTGGCAGGCTAGCCTGGCAACTAAAATTAAATAACACTAGCAGACTGATGTAAAAGTTTTTTTTTTTAAAAAGTTACACTAATGTTACAACAGATATGAGTGGTAGCACTGAGGATGGAAGTAGGCACAGTATATGCTGGGAGCCTGACACACAGGCTGGCACTAGTGGCAGGCTGGCCTGGCAACTACAATTAAATAACACTAGCAGACTGATGTAAAAAAAAAAATTAAAAAAATTTACACTAATGTTACACCAGATATGAGTGGTGGCACTGAGGCTGGCAGAGGCAGGCTGGCCTGGCAACTGCAATTAGATTACACTAGCAGACTGATGTAAACATTTTTATTAAAAAAATTACACTAATGTTACACCAGATATGAGTGGTGGAAAACAGAGCAATTAGGCACAGTATATGCTGTGAGCCTGACACACAGGCCTGATGGAAAATGAAATTACATTACACTAGCAAACTGATGTAAAAGTTTTTTTTTAAAAATTTACACTAATGTTACACCAGATATGAGTGGTGGAAAACAGAGCAATTAGGCACAGTATATGCCGTGAGCCTGACACACAGGCCTGATGGAAAATGAAATTACATTACACTAGCAAACTGATGTAAAAGTTTTTTTTTAAAAATTTACACTAATGTTACACCAGATATGAGTGGTGGCACAGAGCAATTAATCACAGTATATGCTGTGGGCCTGGCACACAGGCCTGATGGAAAATGAAATTCGATTAAACTAGCAAACTGATATAAAAGTTTTGTTTTTTTAATTTACACTAATGTTACACCAGATATCAGTGGTGGCACAGAGCATTTAATCACAGTATATGCTGTGGGCCTGACACACAGGCCTGATGGAAAATGAAATTAGATTACACTAGCAAATTTATGTAAAAGTTTTTTTTTTTTTAAATTTACACTATTGTTACACCAGATAGGAGTGGTGGCACAGAGCAATTAATCACAGTATATGCTGTGTGCCTGACACACAGGCCTGATGGAAAATTAAATTAGATAACACTAGCAAACTGATGTAAAAGTTTTTTTTTTTAAATTTACACTAATGTTACACCAGATATGAGTGGTGGCACAGAGCAATTAATCACAGTATATGCTGTGGGCCTGACACACAGGCCTAATGGAAAATGAAATTAGATTACACTAGCAAACTGATGTAAAAGTTTTTTTTTTTTTAATTTACACTAATGTTACACCAGATATCAGTGGTGGCACAGAGCAATTAATCACAGTATATGCTGTGGGCCTGACACACAGGCCTGATGGAAAATGAAATTAGATTACACTAGCAAACTGATGCAAAATTTTTTTTTTTTAAATTTACACTAATGTTACACCAGATATCAGTAGTGGCACAGAGCAATTAATCACAGTATATGCTGTGGGCCTGACACACAGGCCTGATGGTAAATGAAATTAGATTACACTAGCAAACTGATGTAAAAGGTTTTTTTAAAATTTACACTAATGTTACACCAGATATCAGTGGTGGCACAGAGCAATTAATCACAGTATATGCTGTGGGCCTGACACACAGTCCTGATGGAAAATGAAATTAGATTACACTAGCAAACTGATGTAAAAGTTTTTTTTTTTAAATTTACACTAATGTTACACCAGATATCAGTGGTGGCACAGAGCAATTAATCACAGTATATGCTGTGGGCCTGACTCACAGGCCTGATGGAAAATGAAATTAGATTACACTAGCAAACTGATGTAAAAGTTTTTTTTTTTTTTTAATTTACGCTAATCTTACACTAGATATCAGTGGTGGCACAGAGCAATTAATCACAGTATATGCTGTGGGCCTGACACACAGGCATAATGGAAAATGAAATTAGATTACACTAGCAAACTGATGTAAAAGTTTTTTTTTTTTAAATTTACACTAATGTTACACCAGATATCAGTGGTGGCACAGAGCAATTAATCACAGTATATGCTGTGAGCCTGACACACAGGCCTGATGGATAATGAAATTAGATTACATTAGCAAACTGATGTAAAAGTTGTTTTTTTTAAATTTACACTAATGTTACACCAGATATGAGTGGTGGCAGTGAGCAAGTAGGAACAGTATATGCTGTGAGCCTCACACACAGGCTGACAGGCAGGCAAATGCAATTAGATTACAAAAAAAAAAAACAACGACTGAAGTTCTAGCCCTAAAAAGGGCTTTTTGGGCTGAAGTTCTAGCCCTAAAAAGGGCTTTTTGGGGTGATGTCCTTACAGCAGAGATTAGATGAGTCCTTCAGGACTGTAGTGGACACTGAATACTCTAGCCTAGCTATCAATTTCCCTATATAATAACCAGCAGCAGCACTAACCCTCCTCTCACTTAGGCCTAGATTTGGAGTTCGGCGGTAAAAGGGCTGTTAACGCTCCGCGGGCTTTTTTCTGGCCGCACCATAAAATTAACTCTGGTATCGAGAGTTCAAACAAATGCTGCGTTAGGCTCCAAAAAAGGAGCGTAGAGCATTTTTACCGCAAATACAACTCTCGATACCAGAGTTGCTTACGGACGCGGCCGGCCTCAAAAACGTGCTCGTGCACGATTCCCCCATAGGAAACAATGGGGCTGTTTGAGCTGAAAAAAAACCTAACACCTGCAAAAAAGCAGCGTTCAGCTCCTAACGCAGCCCCATTGTTTCCTATGGGGAAACACTTCCTACGTCTGCACCTAACACTCTAACATGTACCCCGAGTCTAAACACCCCTAGCCTTACACTTATTAACCCCTAATCTGCCGCCCCCGCTATCGCTGACCCCTGCATATTTTTTTAAACCCCTAATCTGCCGCTCCGTAAACCGCCGCCACCTACGTTATCCCTATGTACCCCTAATCTGCTACCCCTAACACCGCCGACCCCTATATTATATTTATTAACCCCTAACCTGCCCCCCACAACGTCGCCGACACCTGCCTACACTTATTAACCCCTAATCTGCCGAGCGGACCTGAGCGCTACTATAATAAAGTTATTAACCCCTAATCCGCCTCACTAACCCTATCATAAATAGTATTAACCCCTAATCTGCCCTCCCTAACATCGCCGACACCTAACTTCAATTATTAACCCCTAATCTTCCGATCGGAGCTCACCGCTACTATAATAAATGGATTAACCCCTAAAGCTAAGTCTAACCCTAACACTAACACCCCCCTAAGTTAAATATAATATTTATCTAACGAAATAAATTAACTCTTATTAAATAACTTATTTCTATTTAAAGCTAAATACTTACCTGTAAAATAAATCCTAATATAGCTACAATATAAATTATAATTATATTATAGCTATTTTAGGATTAATATTTATTTTACAGGTAACTTTGTATTTATTTTAACCAGGTACAATAGCTATTAAATAGTTAAGAACTATTTAATAGTTACCTAGTTAAAATAATAACAAATTTACCTGTAAAATAAATCCTAACCTAAGTTATAATTAAACCTAACACTACCCTATCAATAAAATAATTAAATAAACTACCTACAATTACCTACAATTAACCTAACACTACACTATCAATAAATTAATTAAACACAATTCCTACAAATAAATACAATTAAATAAACTAGCTAAAGTACAAAAAATAAAAAAGAACTAAGTTACAGAAAATAAAAAAATATTTACAAACATAAGAAAAATATTACAACAATTTTAAACTAATTACACCTACTCTAAGCCCCCTAATAAAATAACAAAGCCCCCCAAAATAAAAAATTCCCTACCCTATTCTAAATTAAAAAAGTTACAAGCTCTTTTACCTTACCAGCCCTGAACAGGGCCCTTTGCGGGGCATGCCCCAAGAATTTCAGCTCTTTTGCCTGTAAAAAAAAACATACAATACCCCCCCCAACATTACAACCCACCACCCACATACCCCTAATCTAACCCAAACCCCCCTTAAATAAACCTAACACTAAGCCCCTGAAGATCTTCCTACCTTGTCTTCACCATCCAGGTATCACCGATCCGTCCTGGCTCCAAGATCTTCATCCAACCCAAGCGGGGGTTGGCGATCCATAATCCGGTCCAGAAGAGGCTCCAAAGTCTTCCTCCTATCCGGCAAGAAGAGGACATCCGGACCGGCAAACATCTTCTCCAAGCGGCATCTTCGATCTTCTTCCATCCGGAGCGAAGCGGCAGGATCCTGAAGACATCCAGCGCGGAACATCCATCCGGACCGACGACTGAACGACGAATGACTGTTCCTTTAAGGGACGTCATCCAAGATGGCGTCCCTCGAATTCCGATTGGCTGATAGGATTCTATCAGCCAATCGGAATTAAGGTCGGAATTTTCTGATTGGCTGATGGTTGTGGGGGGCAAGTTAGGGTTTAATAAATGTAATACAGGGGTCGGCGGGGTTAGGGGTAGCAGATTAGGGGTACATAAATATAACGTAGGTGGCGTTCGGCAGATTAGGGGTTAAAAATTTTAATCGAGTGGCGGCGGTGTGGGGGGACCTCGGTTTAGGGGTACATAGGTAGTTTATGGGTGTTAGTGTACTTTAGGGTACAGTAGTTAAGAGCTTTATGAACCGGCGTTAGCCAGAAAGCTCTTAACTCCTGCTATTTTCAGGCGGCTGGAATCTTGTCGTTAGAGCTCTAACGCTCACTTCAGAAACTACTCTAAATACCAGCGTTAGAAAGATCCCATTGAAAATATAGGCTACGCAAATGGCGTAGGGGGATCTGCGGTATGGAAAAGTCGCGGCTGTAAAGTGAGCGTTAGACCCTTTAATCACTGACTCCAAATACCAGCAGGCGGCCAAAACCAGCGTTAGGAGCCTCTAACGCTGGTTTTGACGGCTACCGCCGAACTCCAAATCTAGGCCTAAGAATGCAGGATCGTAATGAATCTAAAATGGCTGCTGCCCAGTAGCTGGGAGGGTCTGGGAGGGAGTGTCTGCTGCTGATTGGCTGAAATGTGTCTGCAGACTGTGAGATACAGGGTCAAAGTTAACTCAATGATGACGAATTGGGGGCAAATCGAACTTTGCATATGTTCGCCCGCCGTGGCGAACACGAACAAGCTAAGATCGCCGGGAACTGTTCTCCGGCGATCTGTTCACGACATCACTATCTGTGACCAATAAATGTCCTGAATGCAACTTGTCTCCTGAGTCATAAGAAAAACTCTGTGACCAATAAATATCCTGAATGAGACTTGTCTCCTGAGTCATAAGAAACACTGTCTATGACCAATAAATATCCTGAATGAGACTTGTCTCCTGAGTCATAAGAAAAACTGTCTGTGACCAATAAATATCCTGATTGAGACTTGACCGATAAATATCCTGAATGAGACTTGTCTCCTGAGTCATAAGAAAAACTGTCTGTGACCAATAAATATCCTTAATGAGACTTGTCTCCTGAGTCATAAGAAACACTGTCTGTGACCAATAAATATCCTGAATGAGACTTGTCTCCTGAGTCATAAGAAACACTGTCTGTGACCAATAAATATCCTGATTGTGACTTGTATCCTGAGTCATAAGAAACACTGTCTGTGAGTGGCCAATAAATATCCTGAATGAGACTTGTCTCCTGAGTCATAAGAAACACTGTCTGTGACCAATAAATATCCTGAATGAGACTTGTATCCCTAGTCATAAGAAAAACTGTCTGTGACCAATAAATATCCTTAATGAGACGTGTCTCCTGAGTCATAAGAAACACGGTCTGTGACCAATAAATATCCTGAATGAGACTTGTCTCCTGAGTCAAAAGAAACACTGTATGTGACCAATAAATATCCTGAATGAGACTTGTCTCCTGAGTCATAAGAAAAACTGTCTGTGACCAATAAATACCCTGAATGAGACTTGTCTCCTGAGTCAAAAGAAAAATTGTATGTGACCAATAAATATCCTGAATGAGACTTGTCTCCTGAGTCATAAGAAAAACTGTCTGTGACCAATAAATATCCTGAATGAGACTTGTCTCCTGAGTCATAAGAAAAACTGTATGTGACCAATAGATACCCTGAATGAGACTTGTCTCCTGAGTCATAAGAAAAACTGTCTGTGACCAATAAATATCCTGAATGAGACTTGTCTCCTGAGTCATAAGAAACACTCTCTGTGACCAATAAATATCTTGAATGAGACTTGTCTCCTGAGTCATAAGAAACACTGTCTGTGACCAATAAATATCCTGAATGAGACTTGTCTCCTGAGTCATAAGAAACACTGTCTATGACCAATATATATCCTGAATGAGACTTGTCTCCTGAGTCATAAGAAACACTCTCTGTGACCAATAAATATCCTGAATGAGACTTGTCTCCTGAGTCATAAGAAACACTGTCTGTGACCAATAAATATCCTGAATGAGACTTGTTTCCTGAGTCATAAGAAAAACTGTCTGTGACCAATAAATATCCTGAATGAAACTTGTCTCCTGAGCCATAAGAAAAACTGTCTGTGACCAATAAATATCCTGATTGAGACTTGACCGATAAATATCCTGAATGAGACTTGTCTCCTGAGTCATAAGAAAAACTGTCTGTGACCAATAAATATCCTTAATGAGACTTGTCTCCTGAGTCATAAGAAACATTGTCTGTGACCAATAAATATCCTGAATGAGACTTGTCTCCTGAGTCATAAGAAACACTGTCTGTGACCAATAAATATCCTGAATGAGACTTGTCTCCTGAGTCATAAGAAACACTGTCTGTGAGTCGTGACTAGTGATGTCGCGAACCTAAAAATTTCAGTTCGCGAACGGCGGACTCGAACTTCCACAACTGTTTGTGAACCGGCGAACCGGGCGAACCGCCATTGACTTCAATAGGCAGGCGAACTTTAAAACCCACAGGGACTCTTTCTGGCCACAATAATGATGGAAAAGTTGTTTCAAGGGGACTAACACCTGGACTGTGGCATGCCAGAGGGGGATCCATGGCAAAACTCCCACGGAAAATTACATAGTTTATGCAGAGTCTGTTTTTAACCCATAAAGGGCCTAAATCACCTAAATTCTTTGGAATAACGTGCTTTAAAACATCAGGTATGAAATTTTTTTATTTTTTAAATATTTAAACTACTGTTAAAACAAATATGAGTGGTGACACTAACTTGGCAAGTGGGCCTGGCACACACGCTGGCAAGCAGGCAAATGCAATAAGATTACAATAGCAGACTGATGTTTCACAGTCCAAATTTTTTTTATTTTAAATATTTACACTACTGTTACAACAAATATGATTGGTGGCACTAGTTGGCAAGTGGGCATGGCACACACGCTGGCAGGCAGGCAACTTCAATTAGATTACACTAGACGAATGATGTTTCACAGTCAACAAAAAATTTTTACAAATATTTACAATACTGTAATAACAAATAGGATTGGTGGCACTAGTTGGCAAGTGTGCCTGGCACACACGCTGGCAGGCAGGCAACAGAAATTCGATTGCACTAGCAGACTGATGTTTCACAGTCAAAAAAGTTTTTTTTTTTTTAAATATTTACACTACTGTTACAACAAATATGATTGGTGCCACTAACTTGGCAAGTGGGCCTGGCACACACGCTGGCAGGCAGGCAACTGCAATTAGATTACATTAGCTGACTGATGTTTCACAGTCAAAAAAGTTTTTTTTAAAAATATTTACAATACTGTTATAACAAATTTGATTGATGGCACTCATTAGCAAGTGGGCCTGGCACACACGCTGGCAGGCAGGCAACTGCAATTCAATTGCACTAGCAGACTGATGTTTCACAGTCAAAAAAGTTTTTATTTTAAATATTTACACTACTGTTACAACAAATATGAGTGGTGCCACTAACTTGGCAAGTGGGCCTGGCACACACGCTGGCAGGCAGGCAACTTCAATTAGAATACACTAACAGACTGATGTTTCACAGTCAAAAAAGTTTTTTTTTTAATATTTACACTACTGTTATAACGAATATGATTGGTGGCACTAGTTGGAAAGTGGGCCTGGCACACACGCTGGCAGGCAGGCAACTGCAATTAAATAACACTAGCAGACTAATGTAAAGGTTTTTTTTTTTTTAAAAATTACACTAATGTTACAACAGATAGGAGTGGTGGCACTGAGGATGGAAGTAGGCACAGTATATGCTGGGAGCCTGACACACAGGCTGGTACAAGTGGCAGGCTAGCCTGGCAACTAAAATTAAATAACACTAGCAGACTGATGTAAAAGTTTTTTTTTAAAAAAGTTACACTAATGTTACAACAGATATGAGTGGTAGCACTGAGGATGGAAGTAGGCACAGTATATGCTGGGAGCCTGACACACAGGCTGGCACTAGTGGCAGGCTGGCCTGGCAACTACAATTAAATAACACTAGCAGACTGATGTAAAAAAAAAATTTAAAAAAATTTACACTAATGTTACACCAGATATGAGTGGTGGCACTGAGGCTGGCAGAGGCAGGCTGGCCTGGCAACTGCAATTAGATTACACTAGCAGACTGATGTAAACATTTTTATTAAAAAAATTACACTAATGTTACACCAGATATGAGTGGTGGAAAACAGAGCAATTAGGCACAGTATATGCCGTGAGCCTGACACACAGGCCTGATGGAAAATGAAATTACATTACACTAGCAAACTGATGTAAAAGTTTTTTTAAAAAAATTTACACTAATGTTACACCAGATATGAGTGGTGGCACAGAGCAATTAATCAAAGTATATTCTGTGGGCCTGGCACACAGGCCTGATGGAAAATGAAATTCGATTAAACTAGCAAACTGATATAAAAGTTTTTTTTTTTTTTAATTTACACTAATGTTACACCAGATATCAGTGGTGGCACAGAGCATTTAATCACAGTATATGCTGTGGGCCTGACACACAGGCCTGATGGAAAATGAAATTAGATTACACTAGCAAATTTATGTAAAAGTTTTTTTTTTTTTAAAATTTACACTATTGTTACACCAGATAGGAGTGGTGGCACAGAGCAATTAATCACAGTATATGCTGTGTGCCTGACACACAGGCCTGATGGAAAATTAAATTAGATAACACTAGCAAACTGATGTAAAAGTTTTTTTTTTTTAAATTTACACTAATGTTACACCAGATATGAGTGGTGGCACAGAGCAATTAATCACAGTATATGCTGTGGGCCTGACACACAGGCCTAATGGAAAATGAAATTAGATTACACTAGCAAACTGATGTAAAAGTTTTTTTTTTTTTAAATTTACACTAATGTTACACCAGATATCAGTGGTGGCACAGAGCAATTAATCACAGTATATGCTGTGGGCCTGACACACAGGCCTAATGGAAAATGAAATTAGATTACACTAGCAAACTGATGTAAAAGTTTTTTTTTTTTAAATTTACACTAATGTTACACCAGATATCAGTGGTGGCACAGAGCAATTAATCACAGTATATGCTGTGGGCCTGACACACAGGCCTGATGGAAAATGAAATTAGATTACACTAGCAAACTGATGTAAAAGTTTTTTTTTTTTAAATTTACACTAATGTTACACCAGATATCAGTAGTGGCACAGAGCAATTAATCACAGTATATGCTGTGGGCCTGACACACAGGCCTGATGGTAAATGAAATTAGATTACACTAGCAAACTGATGTAAAAGGTTTTTTTTAAATTTACACTAATGTTACACCAGATATCAGTGGTGGCACAGAGCAATTAATCACAGTATATGCTGTGGGCCTGACACACAGGCCTGATGGAAAATGAAATTCGATTACACTAGCAAACTGATGTAAAAGTTTTTTTTTTTAAATTTACACTAATGTTACACCAGATATCAGTGGTGGCACAGAGCAATTAATCACAGTATATGCTGTGGGCCTGACACACAGTCCTGATGGAAAATGAAATTAGATTACACTAGCAAACTGATGTAAAAGTTTTTTTTTTTTTAAATTTACACTAATGTTACACCAGATATCAGTGGTGGCACAGAGCAATTAATCACAGTATATGCTGTGGACCTGACTCACAGGCCTGATGGAAAATGAAATTAGATTACACTAGCAAACTGATGTAAAAGTTTTTTTTTTTTTTTTAATTTACGCTTATCTTACACTAGATATCAGTGGTGGCACAGAGCAATTAATCACAGTATATGCTGTGTGCCTGACACACAGGCATAATGGAAAATGAAATTAGATTACACTAGCAAACTGATGTAAAAGTTTTTTTTTTTTTAAATTTACACTAATGTTACACCAGATATCAGTGGTGGCACAGAGCAATTAATCACAGTATATGCTGTGAGCCTGACACACAGGCCTGATGGATAATGAAATTAGATTACATTAGCAAACTGATGTAAAAGTTGTTTTTTTTAAATTTACACTAATGTTACACCAGATATGAGTGGTGGCAGTGAGCAAGTAGGCACAGTATATGCTGTGAGCCTCACACACAGGCTGACAGGCAGGCAAATGCAATTAGATTACAAAAAAAAAAAAACAACGACTGAAGTTCTAGCCCTAAAAAGGGCTTTTTGGGCTGAAGTTCTAGCCCTAAAAAGGGCTTTTTGGGGTGATGTCCTTACAGCAGAGATTAGATGAGTCCTTCAGGACTGTAGTGGACACTGAATACTCTAGCCTAGCTATCAATTTCCCTATATAATAACCAGCAGCAGCACTAACCCTCCTCTCACTAAGAATGCAGGATCGTAATGAATCTAAAATGGCTGCTGCCCAGTAGCTGGGAGGGTCTGGGAGGGAGTGTCTGCTGCTGATTGGCTGAAATGTGTCTGCAGACTGTGAGATACAGGGTCAAAGTTAACTCAATGATGACGAATTGGGGGCAAATCGAACTTTGCATATGTTCGCCCGCCGTGGCGAACACGAACAAGCTAAGATCCCCGGGAACTGTTCTCCGGCGATCTGTTCACGACATCACTATCTGTGACCAATAAATGTCCTGAATGCAACTTGTCTACTGAGTCATAAGAAAAACTCTGTGACCAATAAATATCCTGAATGAGACTTGTCTCCTGAGTCATAAGAAACACTGTCTATGACCAATAAATATCCTGAATGAGACTTGTCTCCTGAGTCATAAGAAAAACTGTCTGTGACCAATAAATATCCTGATTGAGACTTGACCGATAAATATCCTGAATGAGACTTGTCTCCTGAGTCATAAGAAAAACTGTCTGTGACCAATAAATATCCTTAATGAGACTTGTCTCCTGAGTCATAAGAAACATTGTCTGTGACCAATAAATATCCTGAATGAGACTTGTCTCCTGAGTCATAAGAAACACTGTCTGTGACCAATAAATATCCTGATTGTGACTTGTATCCTGAGTCATAAGAAACACTGTCTGTGAGTGGCCAATAAATATCCTGAATGAGACTTGTCTCGTGAGTCATAAGAAACACTGTCCGTGACCAATAAATATCCTGAATGAGACTTGTATCCCTAGTCATAAGAAAAACTGTCTGTGACCAATAAATATCCTTAATGAGACGTGTCTCCTGAGTCATAAGAAACACGGTCTGTGACCAATAAATATCCTGAATGAGACTTGTCTCCTGAGTCATAAGAAACACTGTATGTGACCAATAAATATCCTGAATGAGACTTGTCTCCTGAGTCATAAGAAAAACTGTCTGTGACCAATAAATACCCTGAATGAGACTTGTCTCCTGAGTCAAAAGAAAAACTGTATGTGACCAATAAATATCCTGAATGAGACTTGTCTCCTGAGTCATAAGAAAAACTGTCTGTGACCAATAAATATCCTGAATGAGACTTGTCTCCTGAGTCATAAGAAAAACTGTATGTGACCAATAGATACCCTGAATGAGACTTGTCTCCTGAGTCATAAGAAAAACTGTCTGTGACCAATAAATATCCTGAATGAGACTTGTCTCCTGAGTCATAAGAAACACTCTCTGTGACCAATAAATATCTTGAATGAGACTTGTCTCCTGAGTCATAAGAAACACTGTCTGTGACCAATAAATATCCTGAATGAGACTTGTCTCCTGAGTCATAAGAAACACTGTCTATGACCAATATATATCCTGAATGAGACTTGTCTCCTGAGTCATAAGAAACACTCTCTGTGACCAATAAATATCCTGAATGAGACTTGTCTCCTGAGTCATAAGAAACACTGTCTATGACCAATAAATATCCTGAATGAGACTTGTCTCCTGAGTCATAAGAAACACTGTCTGTGACCAATAAATATCCTGAATGAGACTTGTCTCCTGAGTCATAAGAAAAACTGTATGTGACCAATAAATATCCTAAATGAGACTTGTGTCCTGAGTCATAAGAAAAACTGTATTGACCAATAAATATCCTGAATGAGACTTGTCTCCTGAGTCATAAGAAACACTGTCTGTGACCAATAAATATCCTGAATGAGACTTGTCTCCTGAGTCATAAGAAAAACTGTCTGTGACCAATAAATATCCTGAATGAGACTTGTCTCCTGAGTCATAAGAAAAACTGTCTGTGACCAATAAATATCCTGAATGAGACTTGTCTCCTGAGTCATAAGAAACACTGTCTGTGACCAATAAATATCCTGAATGAGACTTGTCTCCTGAGTCATAAGAAACACTCGGCTAGATTTAGAGTTCTGCGGCCAAAGGGGTGCGTTAGCTACGCTTGCTTTTTTCCCCCTGCACCTTTTAAATACCGCTGGTATTTAGAGTTCACAGAAGGGCTGCTTTAGGCTCCAAAAAAGGGAGCGTAGAGCATATTTACCGCCACTTCCTAAGTCTGCACCTAACACCCTAACATGTACCCCGAGTCTAAACACCCCTAACTTTACACTTATTAACCCCTAATCTGCCGCTCCAGCTATCGCTGACCCCTGCATATTATTATTAACCCCTAATCTGCCGCTCCGTACACCGCCGCAACCTATGTTATCCCTATGAACCCCTAATCTGCTGCCCCTAACACCGCCGACCCCTATATTATATTTATTAACCCCTAATCTGCCGCCCCCACTAACGCTGACCCCTGCATATTTTTTTAACCCCTAATCTGCCGCTCCGTACACCGCCTTATCCTACATTATACCTATGTACCCCTAATCTGCTGCCCCTAACACAGCCGACCCCTATATTATATTTATTAACCCCTAATCTGCCACCCCCAACGTCGCCTCCACCTACTGACAATAATTAACCCCTAATCTGCCGACCGGACCACACCGCTACTATAATAAATGTATTAACCCCTAAAGCTAAATCTAACCCTAACACTAACACCCCCCTAACTTAAATATAATTTAAATCTAACGAAATAAATTAACTCTTATTAAATAAATTATTCCTATTTAAAGCTAAATACTTACCTGTAAAATAAACCCTAATATAGCTACAATATAAATTATAATTATATTGTAGCTATTTTAGGATTAATATTTATTTTACAGGCAACTTTGTATTTATTTTAACCAGGTACAATAGCTATTAAATAGTTAAGAACTATTTAATAGCTAAAATAGTTAAAATAATTACAAAATTACCTGTAAAATAAATCCTAACCTAAGTTACAATTAAACCTAACACTACACTATCAATAAATTAATTAAA
This sequence comes from Bombina bombina, assembly GCF_027579735.1. Taxonomy (NCBI): domain Eukaryota; kingdom Metazoa; phylum Chordata; class Amphibia; order Anura; family Bombinatoridae; genus Bombina; species Bombina bombina. The sequence goes on from NW_026512122.1 coordinate 215,323, forward strand.
TACAATACCTACAAATAACTACAATTAAATAAACTAACTAAAGTACAAAAAATAAAAAAATATTTACAAACATTAGAAAAATATTACAACAATTTTAAACTAATTACACCTACTCTAAGCCCCCTAATAAAATAACAAAGACCCCCAAAATAAAAAATTGCCCTACCCTATTCTAAATTAAAAAGGTTCAAAGCTCTTTTACCTTACCAGCCCTGAAAAGGGCCATTTGCGGGGCATGCCCCAAATAATTCAGCTCTTTTGCCTGTAAAAAAAAACATACAATACCCCCCCCAACATTACAACCCACCACCCACATACCCCTAATCTAACCCAAACCCCCCTTAAATAAACATAACACTAAGCCCCTGAAGATCTTCCTACCTTATCTTCACCATGCCAGGTTCACCGATCCGTCCTCCGAAATCTTGATCCAAGCCTCCGAAGTCTTGATCCAAGCCCAAGCGGGGGCTGGCGATCCATAATCCGGCTGAAGTCTTCTATCAAGCGGCGGCTGAAGAGGTCCAGAAGAGGCTCCAAAGTCTTCATCCTATCCGGGAAGAAGAGGAGATCCGGACCGGCAACCATCTTGATCCAAGCGGCATCTTCTATCTTCATTAGATGACGAACGGCTCCATCTTGAAGACCTCCAATCAGCCAATCGGATTGAACTTGAATCTGATTGGCTGATTCCATCAGCCAATCAGAATTTTCCTACCTTAATTCTGATTGGCTGATAGAATCCTATCAGCCAATCGGAAATCGAGGGACGCCATCTTGGATGACGTCCCTTAAAGGAACCTTCATTCTTCAGTTGGACGTCGGAAGAAGAGGATGGATCCGCGACGGAGGTCTTCAAGATGGAGCCGTTCGTCATCGGATGAAGATAGAAGATGCCGCTTGGATCAAGATGGTTGCCGGTCCGGATCTCCTCTTCTTCCCGGATAGGATGAAGACTTTGGAGCCTCTTCTGGACCTCTTCAGCCGCCGCTTGATAGAAGACTTCAGCCGGATTATGGATCGCCAGCCCCCGCTTGGGCTTGGATCAAGACTTCGGAGGATGGATCGGTGAACCTGGCATGGTGAAGATAAGGTAGGAAGATCTTCAGGGGCTTAGTGTTAGGTTTATTTAAGGGGGGTTTGGGTTAGATTAGGGGTATGTGGGTGGTTGGTTGTAATGTTGGGGGGGTATTGTGTGTTTTTTTTTACAGGCAAAAGAGCTGAATTATTTGGGGCATGCCCCGCAAATGGCCCTTTTCAGGGCTGGTAAGGTAAAAGAGCTTAGAACTTTTTTAATTTAGAATAGGGTAGGGCATTTTTTTATTTTTAATATTTTTCTAATGTTTGTAAATATTTTTTTTATTTTTTGTAACTTAGTTCTTTTTTATTTTTTGTACTTTAGTTAGTTTATTTAATTGTAGTTATTTGTAGGTATTGTATTTAATTAATTTATTGATAGTGTAGTGTTAGGTTTAATTGTAATTTAGGTTAGGATTTATTTTACAGGTAATTTTGTAATTATTTTAACTATTTTAGCTATTAAATAGTTCTTAACTATTTAATAGCTATTGTACCTGGTTAAAATAAATACAAAGTTGCCTGTAAAATAAATATTAATCCTAAAATAGCTACAATATAATTATAATTTATATTGTAGCTATATTAGGGTTTATTTTACAGGTAAGTATTTAGCTTTAAATAGGAATAATTAGCGGGGGCGGAAGATTAGGGGTTAATAAATATTATGTAGGTGTCGGCGGTATTAGGGGCAGCAGATTAGGGGTACATAGGGATAACGTAGGTGGCGGTGGTGTGCGGTCGGCAGATTAGGGGTTAAAAATTTTTTAATAGAGTGGCGGCGATGTGGGGGGACCTCAGTTTAGGAGTACGTAGGTAGTTTATGGGTATTAGTGTACTTTAGAGCACAGTAGTTAAGAGCTTTATAAACCGGCGTTAGCCCAGAAAGCTTTTAACTACTGACTTTTTTCTGCGGCTGGAGTTTTGTCGTTAGATTTCTAACGCTCACTTCAGCCACGACTCTAAATACCGGCGTTAGAAAGATCCCATTGAAAAGATAGGATACGCAAATGGCGTAGGGGGATCTGCGGTATGGAAAAGTCGCTGCTGCAAAGTGAGCGTTAGACCCTTTCCTGACTGACTAAAAATACCAGCGGGCGGTAAAAACCAGCGTTAGGAGCCTCTAACACTGGTTTTGACGGCTGCCGTCCAACTCTAAATCTAGGCCACTGTAAGCAATAAGCATAAAACCCCATACACATTTACCTCACCTGAATCTGGTGGTTATTATGATATAAACATGACGTAGAAATTTGTTTTTACATTCACTCTTAATGCCTAAAAGTAGAAAAAAAGTAACGCTAAATTATTGCGCACTCCCAAATGGGCAAATGTGCAAGATTTTGGACGCGTGATTGTTAATCAGCCATTACAAGTGGCTGCTTATTGCTACCTTGAGCTCGCAGTAGCAATTAGTAGTGTATTTTTTTTTGTTTTAAATATATATTTTATTGAGTTCCAACAAAGGGAAAAACAATTATATGTCAGTTATAAGGAAAAAAAAGGATGTTGTACAAAAATAAAAATAACATATAGAAATATCAAGCGTTTAATATTATTAAGACATTTACATAACAATATATAATTAGAACATCTTAGTTTTCCAAATATCAATATACTCTCTTACACATGGGCTACAAATATCAATATACTCTATTACACATTGGCTACAAATATCAATATACTCTCTTATACATGGGCTACAAATATCAATATACTCTCTTACACATTGGCTACAAATATCAATATACTCTCTTACACATGGGCTACAAATATCAATATACTCTATTACACATTGGCTACAAATATCAATATACTCTCTTACACAAGGGCTACAAATATCAATATACTCTCTTACACAAGGGCTACAAATATCAATATACTCTCTTACACAAGGGCTACAAATATCAATATACTCTCTTACACATGGGCTACAAATATCAATATACTCTCTTACACATGGGCTACAAATATCAATATACTCTATTACACATTGGCTACAAATATCAATATACTCTCTTACACATGGGCTACAAATATCAATATACTATATTACACATTGGCTACAAATATCAATATACTCTCTTACACATGGGCTACAAATATCAATATACTCTCTTACACATGGGCTACAATTATGGATCTACTCTCGTACACATGGGCTACAAATATCGATATACTCTCTTACACAGGGTTAGGGTTAGTGATGTCGCGAACCTAAAAATTTCGGTTCGCAAAGGGCGGATTCGAACTTCTGTAACTGTTCGCGAACCGGGCGAACCGCCATTGACTTCAATAGGCAGGCGAATTTTAAAACCCACAGGGACTCTTTCTGGCCACAATAGTGATGGAAAAGTTGTTTCAAGGGGACTAACACCTGGACTGTGGCATACCAGAGGGGGATCCATGGCAAAACTCCCACGGAAAATTACATAGTTGATGCAGAGTCTGTTTTTAACCCATAAAGGGCCTAAATCACCTAACATTCCTAAATTCTTTGGAATAACGTGCTTTAAAACATCAGGTATGATGTTGTATCGATCAGGTAGTGTAAGGGTTACGCCCTCTTCACAGTGACAGACCAAACTCCGCGTGTAACGCACCGCAAACAGTCCATTTGCACAACCACGAGATCGATAGATTTGATAGATAGATACATACATTACATAGATCAATAGATGCAATATACATTTGATAGATACGAATTACATAGATCAAAAGATGCAATATACATTTGATAGATATGAATAACATAGATCAATAGATGCAATATAGATTTGATAGATACGATTTACATAGATCAAAAGATGCAATATACATTTGATAGATACGAATTACATAGATCAATAGATGCAATATACATTTGATAGATACGAATTACATAGATCAATAGATGCAATATACATTTGATAGATACAAATTACATAGATCAATAGATGCAATATACATTTGATAGATACGAATTACATAGATCAAAAGATGCAATTTACATTTGATAGATACGAATTACATAGATCAAAAGATGCAATATACATTTGATAGATACGAATTACATAGATCAAAATATGCAATATACATTTGATAGATACGAATTACATAGATCAAAAGATGCAATTTACATTTGATAGATACGAATTACATAGATCAAAAGATGCAATATACATTTGATAGATACGAATTACATCAATAGATGCAATATACATTTGATAGATACGAATTACATAGATCAAAAGATATAAAAAAATAGGAAAAGGAAATGGGACATTATAGAGGGGGTATTATCGCTAGCAGATATTTCATGCTGTAATTTTACAGCTTATTACAAGTGATAGGTGTAAGAGTGCTTAATATCCCCTCTATACTCTCCCATATCCTTTTCCTATTTTTTTATATTAATTTAAAGGGGCAGCACCGAGGCTATATACATTACCTCCTCTATCCTATCTTTACTCATTGATACTGTGCCTATATTTGACTTTAAAAATAGATCAAAAGATGCAATATACATTTGATAGATATGAATTACATAGATCAATAGATTCAATATACATTTGATAGATACGAATTCCATAGATCAATAGATGCAATATACATTTGATAGATACAAATTGCATAGATCAATAGATTCAATATACATTTGATAGATACGATTGATAGATAGATTTGATAGATAAATAAATAATTTGATAGATATATAATTTCCCAGAATAGAATTACAAAGACGTGCGGTCTGACACCCATGGTAAGGTTATCACTTTGCACAATCGAGTACAGGTTGGGGTCCGGGATTGCCTTTTGTGCAAAGAAATTGTGGCCGGGTATGAATTACATAGATCAAAAGATGCAATATACATTTGATAGATACGAATTACATAGATCAATAGATGCAATATACATTTGATACATACACATTACATAGATAAAAAGATGCAATATACATTTGATAGATACGAATTGCATAGATCAATAGATGCAATATACATTTGATAGATACGATTTTAAGGAGTGTGTGTCACCATAAGCTTACTGGTGTGTTTGTAAAAGCTAGTCCTGAGTGAAATAAAGCAATAATAGTAGTTCCTTCTGGAACAGGTAGTCCTGTCTGATTCTTTCAGGTATACCAGTTGCAGAGGTTCTGACCCTGCATTCTGGCTGCACCTCTCCCCGCAAGAGAGATCTGTTGCAGAGTCTGTGGGCCTGTATGCAAAGAGCTGGCCTGCCTGAAAGGAGCAGCAAGGCAGAGGGATCTATTCCTGCCTATAAGAAACCAGAGGGCACGCTACCTGCTGGAAGTGTGCAGTGAGGCAGAGGGATCTATTCCTGCCTAGAAGCAGACAGGCAGAGGGGAGGCTATCTGCCTGGGAGCCCACTGAGACCAGCCCAGTTGGGGGAGATACAGCCGCTGGCTTGACACCGGTCTCAGCCACGATAGCCCTGGTCCCACTATTTGGAGGCAGAGGGATCTATTCCTGCCAAGAAGCAGACTAGCTGGGGGATTTATTCCTGCCTAGAAGCAGACAGGCAGAGGGGACGATACCTGCCAAGAAAGAGCTGCAGGGCAGAGAGGACGCTACCTGACTGGGAGTCCACTGAGACCAGCCTAGTTGGGGGAGATACAGCCCCTGGCTTGACCCCAGTCTCAGCAACTATATCTCTGGTCCCACTATCCGGTGGCCACCCCTGGGTGTGGACAGAGGAAGGGAGACCCCCTAGTGGAGTACCGCTACCTCCGGGAGATGGAAAAAGATGTTTGGACACCCAGTACAGGTCGTTCTCCTTCAGCCTTTTTATACGAGGGTCCCAGACCACAAACACGCATGACAGCATGAAAGACCCCATCTGCCATGACTTGCTTTTGCACAATCGAGTACAGGTATGGCATCGATTTTAGGAACCCGGAGATTATTTTTAGGAACCGGGAGATGGAAAAAGTTGTTTGGACACCCAGTACAGGTCGTTCTCCTTCAGCCTTTTTATACAAGGGTCCCCGACCCCAAACAGGCACGACAGCATGAAAGACCCCATATGCCATGACTTCCTTTTGCACAATTGAGTACAGGTATGGCATCGATTTTTGGAACCCGGAGATTATTTTTAGGAACCGGGAGATGGAAAAAGATGTTTGGACACCCAGTACAGGTTGTTCTCTTTCAGCCTTTTTATACGAGGGTCCCCGACCCCAAACAGGCACGACAGCATGAAAGACCCCATATGCCATGACTTCCTTTTGCACAATTGAGTACAGTTATGGCATCAATTTTAGGAACCCAGAGATAATTTTTAGTGACCGGGAGATGGAAAAAGATGCTTGGACACCCAGTACAGGTCGTTCTCCTTCAGCCTTTTTATACGAGGGTCCCCGACCCTCAACAGGCACGACAGCATGAAAGACCCCATATGCCATGACTTCCTTTTGCACAATTGAGTTCAGGTATGGCATCAATTTTAGGAACCCGGAGATAATTTTTAGGAACCGGGAGATGGAAGAAGATGCTTGGACACCCAGTACAGGTCGTTCTCCTTCAGCCTTTTTATACGAGGGTCCCCGACCCTCAACAGGCACGACAGCATGAAAGACCCCATATGCCATGACTTCCTTTTGCACAATCGAGTACAGGTATGGCATCGTTTTTAGGAACCCGGGGATAATTTTTAGGAACCGGGAGATGGAAAAAGATGCTTGGTCGGTCCTCCTACTTCAAATTTGGGGCACTGCGCGTGCAATCTACTGTGCCACCAGATATGAGTGGTGTGTTAAGTAGTACTATTCTTAACAGTTTAATGACTGTTATGTGCCTTTTTTTTGGTTTGGGTTTTGAAAGCCACAGTGCAGCACCAGAGGCCAGAAAAATTAGGCATGTACAAATGCCTGAAAAATTAGGTATTGTTGCAGCCAGAAAAATTGATGTTTGTTTGACAGTTAGAAAGTGCCCTAAAACATTGCGGCTTGAATCCTAGTTGTTGGCGGATAAGTCAAGCAAGTCATCCGGCATTCGAAGATAAAATACAGCAGCCTGTGTACCATTTGTAGCCCAAGGCAGCTCATCTCATCAGGCCTTTTTTACTCTAATGTATCGCACAATTTCAATCCCTTCGGGATCCATCCCTCATTCATTTTAATAAAGGTGAGATAATTAAGACTTTTTTGACCTAGGCGACTTCTCTTCTCAGTGAAAATACCTCCTGCTGCACTGAAGGTCCTTTCTGACAGGACACTTGAAGCGGGGCAGGCCAGAAGTTCGATTGCAAATTGGGATAGCTCAGGACACAGGTCAAGCCTGCACACCCAGTATTCAAGGGGTTCATCGCTCCTCAGATTGTCGAGATCCGCAGTTAATGTGAGGTAGTCTGCTACCTGTTGGTTGAGTCTTTCTCTGAGGCTGGATCCCGAAGGGCTGTGGTGATGCATAGGAGTCCGCATGTCCTCCATCAACAACACGTCTGGAAAGCGTCCTGTCCTTGCTGGCGTGGTCGTGGGAGGAGGAGGATTACTTTCATCTCTTCCCCTGTTAGATTCCCGTTTTGCTGTGACATCACCCTTATATGCTGTGTAAAGCATACTTTTTAATTTATTTTTGAACTGCTCCATCCTTTCCGACTTGCGGGAATTTGGTAACATTTCAATCATTGTATGCTTATACCGGGGGTCTAGTAGCGTGGACACCCAGTACAGGTCGTTCTCCTTCAGCTTTTTTATACGAGGGTCCCTCAACAGGCACGACAGCATGAAAGACCCCATTTGCACAAGGTTGGATGCCGAGCTAATCATGTCCCGTTCCTCGTCCTCACTGATCTCACTGAAGGTATCTTCTTCCCCCCAGCCACGTACAACACCACGGGTACCAGATAGGTGACAACAATGAGCACTCTGGGATGCCTGTTGTGCTTGGTCTTCCTCCTCCTCCTCAAAGCCACATTCCTCCTCTGACTCCTCTTCCTCATAATCCTCTTCCTGCATTGCCGCTGGTCCAGCAAGCGATGCTGATAAGGCTGTTTCTGGTGGTGATGGAGACCACAACTCTTCCTCTTCACGCTCATCTATGGCCTGATACAGCACTCTTCGCAGGGCACGCTCCAGGAAGAAAACAAATGGTATGATGTCGCTGATGGTGCCTTCGGTGCGACTGACTAGGTTTGTCACCTCCTCAAAAGGACACATAAGCCTACAGGCATTGTGCATGAGCGTCCAGTAACGTGGCAAAAAAATCCCCAGCTCCCCAGAGGCTGTCCTAGCACCCCGGTCATATAAATACTCGTTAACAGCTTTTTCTTGTTGTAGCAGGCGGTCGAACATTAGGAGTGTTGAATTCCAAAGTGTCGGGCTGTCGCAAATCAAGCGCCTCACTGGCAGGTTGTCTCGCCGCTGGATATCTGACAAGTGCGCCATGGCTGTGTAGGAACGCCTGAAATAGCCACACACCTTCCTGGCCTGCTTCAGGACGTCCTGTAAGCCTGGGTATTTATGCAAAAGTGTTGTACAATCAGATTACACACATGTGCCATGCACGGAACATATGTCAACTTGCCCAATTTCAATGCCGCCACCAAATTACTTCCATTGTCAGAAACAACTTTGCCAATCTCCAGTTGGTGCGGAGTCAGCCACTGATCCACCTGTGCGTTCAGGGTGGACAGGAGTGCTACTATTAAACAAAATATGAGTGGTGCCACTGGGCAAGTGGGCACAGTATACGCTGTGAGCCTGACACAAAAAAGCAGACTGATGTTTCACAATCCAAAAAGTTTATTTTTTTTAAATGTACACTTACACTACTATTAAACAAGATATGAGTGGTGGCACTGGGCAAGTGGGCACAGTATACGCTGTGAGCCTGACACAAAAAAGCAATGTTTCACAGTCAAATTTTTTTATTTTTTAAATACAACAAATATGAGTGGTGCCACTAACTTGGCAAGTGGGCCTGGCACACATGCTGGCAGGCAGGCAAATGCAATAAGATTACAATAGAAGACTGATGTTTCACAGTCCAAAAAGTTTTTTTTTTTAAATATTTACACTACTGTTATAACAAATATGATTGGTGGCACTAGTTGGCAAGTGGGCCTGGCACACACGCTGGCAGGCAGGCAACTGCAATTAGATTATACTAGCTGAATGATGTTTCACAGTCAAAAAAGTTTTTTTTTAAAAATATTTACAATACTGTTATAACAAATATGATTGGTGGCACTAGTTGGCAAGTGGGCCTGGCACACACGCTGGCAGGCAGGCAACTGCAATTCGATTGCACTAGCAGACTGATGTTTCACAGTCAAAAAAGTTTTTTTTAAAATATTTACACTACTGTTACAACAAATATGAGTGGTGCCACTAACTTGGCAAGTGGGCCTGGCACACACGCTGGCAGGCAGGCAACTTCAGTTAGATTACAATAGCAGACTGATGTTTCACAGTCAAAAAAGTTTTTTTTTTAAATATTTACACTACTGTTATAACAAATATGAGTGGTGGCACTAGTTGGCAAGTGGGTCTGGCAAACACGCTGGCAGGCAGGCAACTGCAATTAGATTGCACTAGCTGACTGATGTTTCACAGTCAAAAAAGTTTTTTTTTTAAATATTTACACTACTGTTACAACAAATATGAGTGGTGCCACAAACTTGGCAAGTGGGCCTGGCACACACGCTGGCAGGCAGGCAGGCAACTTCAATTAGATTACACTAGCAGACTGATGTTTCACAGTCAAAAAAATAATTTTTAAAATATTTACACTACTGTTATAACAACTATGATTGGTGGCACTAGTTGGCAAGTGGGCCTGGCAGACATGCTGGCAGGCATGCAACTGCAATTAGATTGCACTAGCAGACTGATGTTTCACAGTCAAAAAAATTTTTTTTTAAAAAAAATATTTACACTACTGTTACAAACTGCTATTTGTGACTGGCCCTTTAAATGGAAGGTTGCCCTGCTTCCCTGGATTTTGGAGAAGCCTATTTGCCAGCCTCCTTCCTCATGACTATGGCCCCTGGAAGATTGTGCCCCTGAGAGTATATTGACTTTTGTTGGGTGTGTGTGGCCCTTTGGGAAACGTCTGGGGACATATTGTGACTCTGGTGAACAATGGCCCCTTTAAGACTATGTCCCCAGACCTGTGAAATGACTTGTCCCTGGCTTTCTCCCACTTGGTTCAGTTTCATTGTGTGCCATTAAGAGTTAAATTTTGTTCAGCTTCAAGAAACCTATTCTAAATACAAGTCTGCTGGGATTAGCTCTAATTAGGTTTAGTGATCAACTTTCCCATTGTCTAATCAGACTAGTATTGATAAGGTGGACTGCATTGTTTTATTGTGTGTAATGTTATCTGCTGAAGTAAATGTTGTGGCCTGTCAAAGGGAGTGTCTCTCTATCTAATATCAAATGTGTGATGGGGGATTTTATGCCTCCCCCTGAGAGTGTCCTGTTTGCATGTAACCTCAATAAAAAGGAGGCTGTGTGCTCCAGCACATGAGACCTATTTCTGACCCTCTAACTTGCAGCTTTGACTCATGTTTGTAGGGGACAGCTTCAGCTAATATCACTACAGGGATTGCTGACTACGGTGCTGCTGCTCCTTTGGTGAGCGCTAGGAGCATCCTTTTCTACGGTCCAACTTCCAGCCAGCCTGGAGGCAACCGTAACATTTGGCGGCAGCGGTGGGATTGGCGTCCTAGCGCAAGGAGCAGCACCACAACAGCACTGGTATCGTAGGAAAGTTATTGAGGGCAACGCTAGCCACTGCGCAGCGTCCCTACCTACAGCAGCATGGAGCTGACAAGATACTGGTCAGAACCCTGTGAAGAGCACCTCAACCTGATCCGTCGCTATGAGGGCGCGGATTTCGTTCCAGAGGTAAAGAGGCGGCTAGTCCGATATGGTCCAGACCCTGCGCAGGAGGTAGTCAGTCGCCTCATCCGGGAATTGGCTTCTGAGAACGAAGCAGCACGAGCCTTTGAGCGCCAACTGTGGAGTTTGGGGGTATGGACACCTGCTCTCCAGCGAGAAAATGAGTTACAGGGGGCAGAGACAGTTGGTCCTGTCCCCCAGCAGCAGAGGAATATGCAGGGAATTGTGAGCCCAGACTCCATTCCCCAGCGGCTGGAAGTATGTAAGGGAGAGGAGAGCAGCGACCTCCCTCCCCAGCGGCAGTATACTGTGCAGAGGGAAGAGACAACCGGTCTCCTTCCCCAACCCCAACCAGAGATACCAGAGGCAGCAGGCCTCATAGACTGGTCCTGGGAGGACCCCCAGCAGGCAGGTGGAGATGGGACCGCAGTCTCTCTACCGGCCCTACAGGGATGCTGGGCAGGCGGCCCAGATCCCCAGCGACAGACCCAGCTACAGGGAGGGGAGAGCATCGACCTCCCTCCCCAGCCGGAGTGTGCCTTCCAGGGAGAGGAGACAACCGGTCTCTCTCCCCAGCCGCAGCATGTTCCACAGGAAGAGGAGAGCATCGACCTCCCTTCCCAACGGCCGCCGGAGTATCAGGAGGAGGAGGTAAGCCAATCTCCCCCTCCCCAGCTAACTCCTAACTTGGGCCCAGGGTTAACAGTGGAGATGTTAACCCCCACTGACCCCCACGTTCCCTTTGCCACCGGGCAGGACTATGCCCCAATTCCCCCAGCAGAAGAGCTGGCATCAGAACAGAGCGCTGCTGGCCTCTGCCCTACAGACCCCCTTGTTACAGGACTGGCCTGCAAACCCCTCACCCCAGCAGAAGCGCTGGCACCAGGGCAGAGTGCCGCTGGCCTCTGCCCCCCAAGTACCATCAGCTATTTGCACAGCTGCGCCAGGAAGGCAGAGGATGCTACACTTTCATCCTATAACCTGGAACCTACAGGCCAGTGCTACTTGTTGTGGGGGGGCTGCTTTGCTGCTAGTGTTTATTTGTGGGTGGGTTGCGAGACTAACTTAGGCACTGACCGACAGAAGGTCAGGTGCCTTGTTAGTCTCCCTCCAAAAGGGGAGATATGTTACAAACTGCTATTTGTGACTGGCCCTTTAAATGGAAGGTTGCCCTGCTTCCCTGGATTTTGGAGAAGCCTATTTGCCAGCCTCCTTCCTCATGACTATGGCCCCTGGAAGATTGTGCCCCTGAGAGTATATTGACTTTTGTTGGGTGTGTGTGGCCCTTTGGGAAACGTCTGGGGACATATTGTGACTCTGGTGAACAATGGCCCCTTTAAGACTATGTCCCCAGACCTGTGAAATGACTTGTCCCTGGCTTTCTCCCACTTGGTTCAGTTTCATTGTGTGCCATTAAGAGTTAAATTTTGTTCAGCTTCAAGAAACCTATTCTAAATACAAGTCTGCTGGGATTAGCTCTAATTAGGTTTAGTGATCAACTTTCCCATTGTCTAATCAGACTAGTATTGATAAGGTGGACTGCATTGTTTTATTGTGTGTAATGTTATCTGCTGAAGTAAATGTTGTGGCCTGTCAAAGGGAGTGTCTCTCTATCTAATATCAAATGTGTGATGGGGGATTTTATGCCTCCCCCTGAGAGTGTCCTGTTTGCATGTAACCTCAATAAAAAGGAGGCTGTGTGCTCCAGCACATCAGACCTATTTTCTGTCCCTCTAACTTGCAGCTTTGACTCATGTTTGTAGGGGACAGCTTCAGCTAATATCACTACAGGGATTGCTGACTATGGTGCTGATGATTCTTTGGTGAGCGCTAGGAGCATCCTTTTCTACGGTCCAACTTCCAGCCAGCCTGGAGGCAACCGTAACAACTACTGTTACAACAAATATGAGTGGTGCCACTAACTTGGCAAGTGGGCCTGGCACACACGCTGGCAGGCAGGCAGGCAACTTCAATTAGATTACACTAACAGACTGATGTTTCACAGTCAAAAAAGTTTTTTTTTTAAATATTTACAATACTGTTATAACAAACATGATTGGTGGCACTAGTTGGAAAGTGGGCCTGGCACACACGCTGGCAGGCAGGCAACTTCAATTAGATTACACTAGCAGACTGAAGTTTCGCAGTCAAAAAAATAATTTTTAAAAATATTTACACTACTATTATAACAACTGTGATTGGTGGCACTAGTTGGAAAGTGGGTCTGGCACACACGCTGGCAGGCAGGCAACTGCAATTAGATTACACTAGCTGAATGATGTTTCACAGTCAAAAAAGTTTTTTTTTAAATATTTACAATACTGTTATAACAAACATGATTGGTGGTACTAGTTGGCAAGTGGGCCTGGCACACACGCTGGCAGGCAGGCAACTGCAATTAGATTGCACTAGCAGACTGATGTTTCACAGTCAAAAAAGTTTTTTTTAAAAAATATTTACACTACTGTTACAACAAATATGAGTGGTGCCACTAACTTGGCAAGTGGGCCTGGCACACACGCTGGCAGGCAGGCAGGCAGGCAACTTCAATTAGATTACACTAACAGACTGATGTTTCACAGTCAAAAAAGTTTTTTTTTAAATATTTACACTACTGTTATAACAAATATGATTGGTGGCACTAGTTGGAAAGTGGGCCTGGCACACACACTGGCAGGCAGGCAGGCAGGCAACTGCAATTAAATAACACTAGCAGACTGATGTAAAAAAAAAAATTTAAAAAAATTTACACTAATGTTACAACAGATATGAGTGGTGGCACTGAGGATGGAAGTAGGCACAGTATATGCTGGGAGCCTGACACACAGGCTGGCACTAGTGGCAGGCTCGCCTGGCAACTGCAGGGAGTGCAGAATTATTAGGCAAATGAGTATTTTGACCACATTATCCTCTTTATGCATGTTGTCTTACTCCAAGCTGAATAGGCTCGAAAGCCTACTACCAATTAAGCATATTAGGTGATGTGCATCTCTGTAATGAGAAGGGGTGTGGTCTAATGACATCAACACCCTATATCAGGTGTGCATAATTATTAGGCAACTTCCTTTCCTTTAGCAAAATGGGTCAAAAGAAGGACTTGACAGGCTCAGAAAAGTCAAAAATAGTGAGATATCTTGCAGAGGGATGCAGCACTCTTAAAATTGCAAAGCTTCTGAAGCGTGATCATCGAACAATCAAGCGTTTAATTCAAAATAGTCAACAGGGTCGCAAGAAGCGTGTGGAAAAACCAAGGTGCAAAATAACTGCCCATGAACTGAGAAAAGTCAAGCGTGCAGCTGCCAAGATGCCACTTGCCACCAGTTTGGCCATATTTCAGAGCTGCAACATCACTGGAGTGCCCAAAAGCACAAGGTATGCAATACTCAGAGACATGGCCAAGGTAAGAAAGGCTGAAAGACGACCACCACTGAACAAGACACACAAGCTGAAACGTCAAGACTCGGCCAAGAAATATCTCAAGACTGATTTTTCTAAGGTTTTATGGACTAATGAAATGAGAGTGAGTCTTGATGGGCCAGATGGATGGGCCGTGGCTGGATTGGTAAAGGGCAGAGAGCTCCAGTCCGACTCAGACGCCAGCAAGGTGGAGGTGGAGTACTGGTTTGGGCTGGTATCATCAAAGATGAGCTTGTGGGGCCTTTTCGGGTTGAGGATGGAGTCAAGCTCAACTCCCAGTCCTACTGCCAGTTTCTGGAAGACACCTTCTTCAAGCAGTGGTACAGGAAGAAGTCTGCATCCTTCAAGAAAAACATGATTTTCATGCAGGACAATGCTCCATCACACGCGTCCAAGTACTCCACAGTGTGGCTGGCAAGAAAGGGTATAAAAGAAGAAAATCTAATGACATGGCCTCCTTGTTCACCTGATCTGAACCCCATTGAGAACCTGTGGTCCATCATCAAATGTGAGATTTACAAGGAGGGAAAACAGTACACCTCTCTGAACAGTGTCTGGGAGGCTGTGGTTGCTGCTGCACGCAATGTTGATGGTGAACAGATCAAAACACTGACAGAATCCATGGATGGCAGGCTTTTGAGTGTCCTTGCAAAGAAAGGTGGCTATATTGGTCACTGATTTGTTTTTGTTTTGTTTTTGAATGTCAGAAATGTATATTTGTGAATGTTGAGATGTTATATTGGTTTCACTGGTAAAAATAACTAATTGAAATGGGTATATATTTGTTTTTTGTTAAGTTGCCTAATAATTATGCACAGTAAAAGTCACCTGCACACACAGATATCCCCCTAAAATAGCTAAAACTAAAAACAAACTAAAAACTACTTCCAAAAATATTCAGCTTTGATATTAATGGGTTTTTTGGGTTCATTGAGAACATGGTTGTTGTTCAATAATAAAATTAATCCTCAAAAATACAACTTGCCTAATAATTCTGCACTCCCTGTAAAATTAAATAACACTAGCAGACTGATGTAAAAGTTTTTTTTTTTTAAAATTACACTAATGTTACACCAGATATGAGTGGTGGCACTGAGGCTGGCACTGGCAGGCTGGCCTGGCAACTGAAATTAGATTACACTAGCAGACTGATGTAAAAGTTTTTTTTTTTTTTAAATTACACTAATGTTACACAAGATATGAGTGGTGGAAAACAGAGCAATTAGGCACAGTATATGCTGTGAGCCTGACACACAGGCCTGATGGAAAATGAAATTAGATTACACTAGCAAACTGATGTAATATTTTTTTTTTTTTTTTAATTTACACTAATGTTACACCAGAAAGGAGTGGTGGCACAGAGCAATTAATCACAGTATATGCTGTGGGCCTGACACACAGGCCTGATGGAAAATGAAATTAGATTACACTAGCAAACTAATGTAAAAGTTTTTTTTTTTTTTTTAAATTTACACTAATGTTACTCCAGATATGAGTGGTGGCACAGAGCAATTAATCACAGTATATGCTGTGGGCCTGACACACAGACCTGATGGAAAATGAAATTAGATTACACTAGCAAACTGATGTAAATGTTGTTTTTTTAAAATTTACACTAATGTTACACCAGATATGAGTGGTGGCACAGAGCAATTAATCACAGTATATGCTGTGGGCCTGACACACAGGCATAATGGAAAATGAAATTAGATTACACTAGCAAACTGATGTAAAAGTTTTTTTTTTTAAATTTACACTAATGTTACACCAGATATGAGTGGTGGCACAGAGCAATTAATCACAGTATATGCTGTGAGCCTGACACACAGGCCTGATGGAAAATGACATTAGATTACACTAGCAAAATGATGTAAAAGTTTTTTTTAAAAAATTTACACTAATGTTACACCAGATATGAGTGGTGACAGTGAGCAAGTAGGCACAGTATATGCTGTGAGCCTCACACACAGGCAAATGCAGGCAAATGCAATTAGATTACAAAAACAAAAACAAAAAACGAATGAAGTTCTAGCCCTAAAAAGGGCTTTTTGGGCTGAAGTTCTAGCCCTAAAAAGGGCTTTTTGGGGTGCTGTCTTACAGCAGAGATCAGATGAGTCCTTCAGGACTGTAGTGGACACTGAATACACTAGCCTAGCTATCAATTTCCCTATAAAATCACCAGCAGCAGCACTATTACTCCTCTCACTAAGAATGCAGGATCATAATGAATCTAAAATGGGTCAAAGTTTCCTCAATGATGACGAATAGGGGGCGGATCGAACATCACATATGTTCGCCCGCCGAGGCGAACGCGAACAAGCTAAGATCGCCGGGAACTGTTCTCCGGCGAACTGTTTGCGACATCACTAGTTAGGGTTAGGGGTTAGGGTTAGGGGTTAGGGTTAGTGATTTCATGAACCTAAAATGTTGCGTTCGCAAATGCGAACTTCCGCAAATGTTCGCGAACTGGGCGAACCGCCATTGACTTCAATGGACAGGCGAATTTTAAAACCCACAGGGACTCTTTCTGGCCGCAATAGTGATGGAAAAGTTGTTTCAAGGGGACTAACACCTGGACTGTGGCATGCCGGAGGGGGATCCATGGCAAAACTCCCACGGAAAATTACATAGTTGATGCAGAGTCTGGTTTTAAGCCATAAAGGGCATAAATCACCTAGCATTCCTAAATTGTTTGGAATAGCGTGCTTTAAAACATCAGGTATGATGTTGTATCGATCAGGTAGTGTAAGGGTTACGCCCGCTTCACAGTGACAGACCAAACTCCCCGTGTAACGCACCACAAACAACCGCAAACAGTCCATTTGCACAACCACGAGATCGATAGATTTGATAGATTGATACATAGATTACATAGATCAATAGATGCAATATACATTTGATAGATACCAATTACATAGATCAAAAGATGCAATATACATTTGATAGATACGAATTACATAGATCAAAAGATGCAATTTACATTTCATAGATACAAATTACATAGATCAAAAGATGCAATATAGATTTCATAGATACGAATGACATGGATCAAAAGATGCTATATATATTTGATAGATACGAATTACATAGATCAAAGATGTAATATACATTTGATAGATATGAATTACATAGATCAATAGATGCAATATACATTTGATAGATACGAATTCCATAGATCAATAGATGCGATATACATTTGATAGATACGAATTGCATAGATCAATAGATGCAATATACATTTGATAGATACGAATTCCATAGATCAATAGATGCAATATACATTTGATAGATACGATTGATAGTTAGATAGATTTGATAGATAAATAGCTCATTTGAAAGATATATGATTTCCCAGACAGAGAATTACAAAGACGTGCGGTCTGTGACCCATGGTAAGGTTACTTCCTTTTGCACAATCAAGTATACCAGTTGCAGAGGTTCTGAGCCTGCATTCTGGCTGCACCTCTCCCTGCAAGAGAGATCTGTTACAGAGTCTGTGGGCCTGAATGCAAAGAGCTGGCCTGCCTGAAAGGAGCAGCAAGGCAGATCAAAAGATGCAATATACATTTGATAGATACGAATTACATAGATCAAAAGATGCAATATACATTTGATAGATACGAATTACATAGATCAAAAGATGCAATATACATTTGATAGATACGAATTACATAGATCAATAGATGCAATATACATTTGATAGATACGAATTACATAGATCAAAAGATGCAATATACATTTGATAGATACGAATTACAGAGATCAATAGATGCAATATATATTTGATTGATACGATTAATAGTTATATAATTTCCCTGACAGAGTATAACAATAAGACATGCGGTCTGGGACCCGTGGTGTGTTAAGTACTAAGAAGTACTATTCTTAGCAGTTTAATACCTGTTACTCCCCCTATCAGGGGAGGTCTATATGGCCTTGATTTTCGGAACAGGGAGATGGAAGAAGATCCTTGGTCTGTCCTTCTTCTTCAAATTTGGCCGAAAACAGTCCGGCCATGAGATCGATAGATTTGATAGATAGATCCATTGATTACATAGATCAATAGATGCAATATACATTTGATAGGTACGAATAACATAGATCAAAAGATGCAATATACATTTGATCGATACGAATTACAGAGACCAATAGATGCAATAGATATTTGATTGATACGATTGAAAGCTATATAATTTTGCTGACAGAGTATAACAATAAGAGATACGGTCTGTGACCCATGGTAAGGTTACTTCCTTTTGCACATTCGAGTATACCAGTTGCAGAGGTTCTGACCCTGCATTCTGGCTGCACCTCTCCCTGCAAGAGAGATCTGTTACAGAGTCTGTTGGCCTCTATGCAAAGAGCTGGCCTGCCTGAAAGGAGCAGCAAGGCAGATCAAAAGATGCAATATACATTTGATCGATACGAATTACAGAGATCAATAGATGCAATATATATTTCATTGATACGATTGATAGTTTATATAATTTCCCTGACAGAGTATAACAATAAGACATGCGGTCTGAGACCCATGGTAAGGTTACTTCCTTTTGCACATTCGAGTATACCAGTTGCAGAGGTTCTGACCCTGCATTCTGGCTGCACCTCTCCCTGCAAGAGAGATCTGTTACAGAGTCTGTGGGCCTCTATGCAAAGAGCTGGCCTGCCTGAAAGGAGCAGCAAGGCAGATCAAAAGATGCAATATACATTTGATAGATACGAATAACATAGATCAAAAGATGCAATACACATTTGATCGATACGAATTACAGAGATCAATAGATGCAATATATATTTGATTGATACGATTGATAGTTATATAATTTCCCTGAGTATAACAATAAAACATGCAGTCTGACACCCATGGTAAGGTTACTTCCTTTTGCACAATCGAGTACAGGTTGGGGTCCTGGATTGCCTTTTTGTGCTGTCTGATTCTTTCAGGTATACCAGTTGCCGAGGTTCTGACCCTGCATTCTGTTACAGAGTCTGTGGGCCTGTATGCAAAGAGCTGGCCTGCCTGAAAGGAGCAGCAAGGCAGAGGGATCGATTCCTGCCTATAAGAAACCAGAGGGCACGCTACCTGCTGGAAGTGTGCAGTGAGGCAGAGGGATCTATTCCTGCCTAGAAGCAGACAGGCAGAGGGGACGCTATCTGCCTGGAAGCCCACTGAGACCAGCCCAGCTGGGGGAGATACAGCCGTTGGCTTGACCCCGGTCTCAGCCACGATAGCCCTGGTCCCACTATTTGGAGGCATAGTGATCTATTCCTGCCAAGAAGCAGCCTGGCAGGGGGATTTATTCCTGCCTAGAAGCAGACAGGCAGAGGGAACGATACCTGCCAAGAAAGAGCTGCAGGGCAGAGAGGACGCTACCTGACTGGGAGACCACTGAGACCAGTCCAGCTGGGGGCAACTATATCTCTGGTCCCACTATCCGGTGGCCACCCCTGGGTTTGGACAGAGGAAGGGAGACCCCCTAGTGGAGTACCGCTACATCCGGGAGATGGAAAAAGACGTTTGGACACCCAGTACAGGTCGTTCTCCTTCAGCCATTTTATACGAGGGTCCCCGACGCTCAACAGAAACAACAGCATGAAACACCACATATGCCATCCTTTTGCACAATCCAGTACAGGTATGGCATCGATTTTAGGAACCCGGAGATAATTTTTAGGAACCGGGAGATGGAAAAAGATGCTTGGACACCCAGTACTGGTCGTTCTCCTTCAGCCTTTTTATACGGGTGTCCCCGACCCTCAACAGAAACAACAGCATGAAACACCACATATGCCATCCTTTTGCACAATAGTGTACAGGTATGGCATCGATTTTAGGAACTCAGAGATAATTTTTAGGAACCGGGAGATGGAAAAAGATGCTTTGACACCCAGTACAGGTCGTTCTCCTTCAGCCTTTTTATACGGGTGTCCCCGACCCTCAACAGGAACAGCAGCATGAAATACCACAGATGCCATCCTTTTGCACAATCGAGTACAGGTATGGCATCGATTTTAGGAACCCGGAGACAATTTTTAGGAAGGAACCGGGAGATGAAAAAAGATGCTTTGACACCCAGTACAGGTCGTTCTCCTTCAGCCTTTTTATACGAGGGTCCACGACCCTCAACAGGCACAACAGCATGAAATACCACATATGCCATCCTTTTGCACAATCGAGTACAGGTATGGCATCGATTTTAGGAACCCGGAGATCATTTTTAGCAACCGGGAGATGGAAAAAGATGCTTGGTCGTTCCTCCTACTTCAAATTTGGGGCACTGCGCGTGCAATCTACTGTGCCAACAGATATGAGTGGTGTGTTAAGTAGTACTATTCTTAACAGTTTAATCACTGTCATGTGCCTTTTTTTTTTGGTTTGTGTTTTGTAGCCACAGTGCAGCACCAGAGGCCAGAAAAATTAGGCATGTACAAATGCCTGAAAAATAAGGTATTGTTGCAGCCGCTGCTGTAGCAGCGGCCAGAAAAATTTATGTTTGTTTGACAGTTAGAAAGTGCCCTAAAACATTGCGGCTTGAACCCTAGTTGTTGGCGGATAAGTCACGCAAGTCCTCCGGCATTCGAAGATAAAATACAGCAGCGTGTGTACCATTTGTAGCCCAAGGCAGCTCATCTCATCAGGCCTTTTTTACTCTAATATATCGCACAATGTCAGTCCCTTCGGGATCCATCCCTCATTCATTTTAATAAAGGTGAGATAATCAAGACTTTTTTGACCTAGGCGACTTCTCTTCTCAGTGACAATACCTCCTGCTGCACTGAAGGTCCTTTCTGACAGGACACTTGAAGCGGGGCAGGCCAGAAGTTCGATTGCAAATTGGGATAGCTCAGGCCACAGGTCAAGCATGCACACCCAGTAGTCAAGGGGTCCATCGCTCCTCAGAGTGTCGAGATCCGCAGTTAATGCAAGGTAGTCTGCTTCCTCTCGGTTGAGTCTTTCTCTGAGGCTGGATCCCGAAGGGCTGTGGCTTTGCATAGGAGTTAAAAAGGTCCGCATGTCCTCCATCAACAACACGTCTGGAAAGCATCCTGTCCTTGCCGGCGTGGTCGTGGGAGGAGGAGGATTACTTTCATCTCTTCCCCTGTTAGATTCCCGTTGTGCTGTGACATCACCCTTATACGCTGTGTAAAGCATACTTTTTAATTTATTTTTGAACTGCTCCATCCTTTCCGACTTGCGGGAATTCGGTAACATTTCAGTAACTTTATGCTTATACAGGGGGTCTAGTAGCGTGGACACCCAGTACAGGTCGTTCTCCTTCAGCTTTTTTATACGAGGGTCCCTCAACAGGCACGACAGCATGAAAGACCCCATTTGCACAAGGTTGGATGCCGAGCTAATCATGTCCCGTTCCTCATCCTCACTGATCTCACTGAAGGTATCTTCTTCCCCCCAGCCACGTACAACACAACAGGTACCAGATATGTGACAACAACGAGCACCCTGGGATGCCTGTTGTGCTTGGTCTTCCTCCTCCTCCTCAAAGCCACATTCCTCCTCTGACTCCTCTTCCTCACAATCCTCTTCCTGCATTGCCACTGGTCCAGCAAGCGATGCTGATAAGGCTGTTTCTGGTGGTGATGGAGACCACAACTCTTCCTCTTCCTCTTCATGCTCATCTACGGCCTGATCCAGCACTCTTCGTAGGGCACGCTCCAGGAAGAAAACAAATAGTATGATGTCGCTGATGGTGCCTTCGGTGCGACTGACTAGGTTTGTCACCTCCTCAAAAGGACGCATGAGCCTACAGGCATTGCGCATGAGCGTCCAGTAACGTGGCAAAAAAATCCCCAGCTCCCCAGATGCTGTCCTAGCACCCCAGTCATACAAATACTCATTAACAGCTTTTTCTTGTTGTAGCAGGTGGTCGAACATTAGGAGTGTTGAATTCCAACGTGTCGGGCTGTCGCAAATCAAGCGCCTCACTGGCAGGTTGTTTCGCCGCTGGATATCAGACAAGTGCGCCATGGCCGTGTAGGAACGCCTGAAATGGCCACTAGTGATGTAGCAAACTGTTTGCCGGAGAACAGTTCCCGGCGATCTTAGCTTGTTCGCGTTTGCCGCAGCGGGCGAACATATGCGATGTTCGATCCGCCCCCTATTCGTCATCATTGAGGAAACTTTGACCCTGTATCTCACAGTCTGCAGACGCATTTCAGCCAATCAGCAGCAGACACTCCCTCCCAGACCCTCCCAGCTCCTGGGCAGCAGCCATTTTAGATTCATTACGATCCTGCATTCTTAGTGAGAGGAGGTTTAGTGCTGCTGCTGGTGATTTTATAGGGAAATCGATAGCTAGGCTAGTGTATTCAGTGTCCACTACAGTCCTGAAGGACTCATCTAATCTCTGCTGTAAGGACAGCACCCCAAAAAGCCCTTTTTAGGGCTAGAACTTCAGCCCAAAAAGCCCTTTTCAGGGCTAGAACTTCAATCGTTTTTTTGGGGGTTTTTTTTGTAATTTTATTTGCATTTGCCTGCCTGTCAGCCTGTGTGTGAGGCTCACAGCATATACTGTGATTAATTATTCTGTGCCACCACTGATATCTGGTTAACATTAGTGTAAATTAAAAAAAAAAAAACTTTTACATCATTTTGCTAGTGTAATCTAATTTCATTTTCCATCAGGCCTGTGTGTCAGGCCCACATCATATACTGTGATTAATAGCTCTGTTTTCCACCACTTATATCTGGTGTAACATTAGTGTAAATCTTTTTTTAAAAAACTTTTACATCAGTCTGCTATTGTTATTTAATTTTAGTTGCCAGGCCAGCGTGCCACTAGTGCCAGCCTGTGTAAGGGCCTAAGGGAACATTAGTGTAAATATAAAAAAAAAAACTTTTACATCAGTCTGCTATTGTTATGTAATTTTAGTTGCCAGGCCAGCGTGCCACTAGTGCCAGCCTGTGTAAGGGCCTAAGGGAACATTAGTGTAAATTTAAAAAAAAAACTTTTACATCAGTCTGCTATTGTTATGTAATTTTAGTTGCCAGGCCAGCGTGCCACTATTGCCAGCCTGTGTAAGGGCCTAAGGGAAGATTAGTGTAAATTTAAAAAAAAAAAAACTTTTACATCATTTTGCTAGTGTAATCTAATTTCATTTTCCATCAGGCCTGGGTGTCAGGCCCACAGCATATACTGTGCCTAATTGCTCTGTTTTCCACCACTTATATCTGGTGTAACATTAGTGTAAATTTTTTTTAAAAAAAACTTTTACATCAGTCTGCTATTGTTATTTAATTTTAGTTGCCAGGCCAGTGCGCCACTAGTGCCAGCCTGTGTGTCAGGCTCCCAGCATATACTGTGCCTACTTCCATCCTCAGTGCCACCACTCATATCTGGTGTAACATTAGTGTAAGTCTGCTAGTGTTATTTAATTGCAGTTGCCTGTCTGCCAGCGTGTGTGCCAGACCCACTTTCCAACTAGTGCCACGAATCATATTTGTTATAACAGTAGTGTAAATATTTTAAATAAAAACTTTTTTGACTGTGAAACATCAGTCAGCTAGTGCAATCTAATTGCAGTTGCCTGCCTGCCAGCGTGTTTGCCAGGCCCACTTGCCAACTAGTGCCACCACTCATATGTGTTATAACAGTAGTGTAAATATTGAATAAAAATACTTTTTTGACTGTGAAACATCAGTCTGTTATTGTAATCTAATTGAAGTTGCCTGCCTGCCAGCGTGTGTGCCAGGCCCACTTGCCAAGTTAGTGGCACCACTCATATTTGTTGTAACAGTAGTGTAAATATTTAAAAAAAAACTTTTTTGACTGTGAAACATCATTCAGCTAGTGTAATCTAATTGCAGTTGCCTGCCTGCCTGCCAGCGTGTGTGCCAGGCCCACTTGCCAACTAGTGCCACCAATCATATTTGTTATAACAGTAGTGTAAATATTTTTTTAAAAAAATTTGACTGTGAAACATGAGTCTGCTAGTGTAATCTATTTGAAGTTGCCTGCCTGCCTGCCAGCGTGTGTGCCAGGCCGACTTGCCAACTAGTGCCACCAATCAGATTTGTTGTAACAGTAGTGTAAATATTTAAATTAAAACATTTTTGGACTGTGAAACATCAGTCTGCTATTGTAATCTTATTGCATTTGCCTGTCTGCCAGCGTGTGTGCCAGGCCCACTTGCCAAGTTAGTGGCACCACTCATATTTGTTGTAACAGTAGTGTAAATATTTTAAAAAAAACTTTTTTGACTGTGAAACATCATTCAGCTAGTGTAATCTAATTGCAGTTGCCTGCCTGCCTGCCAGCGTGTGTGCCAGGCCCACTTGCCAACTAGTGCCACCAATCATATTTGTTATAACAGTAGTGTAAATATTTTTTAAAAAAAATTTGACTGTGAAACATCAGTCTGCTAGTGTAATCTAATTGAAGTTGCCTGCCTGCCTGCCAGCGTGTGTGCCAGGCCGACTTGCCAACTAGTGCCACCAATCAGATTTGATGTAACAGTAGTGTAAATATTTAAATTAAAACATTTTTGGACTGTGAAACATTAGTCTGCTATTGTAATCTTATTGCATTTGCCTGTCTGCCAGCGTGTGTGCCAGGCCCACTTGCCAAGTTAGTGGCACCACTCATATTTGTTGTAACAGTAGTTTAAATATTTAAAAAATAAACATTTTTGACTGTGAAACATCAGTCTGCTAGTGTAATCTAATTGAAGTTGCCTGCCTGCCAGCGTGTGTGCCAGGCCGACTTGCCAACTAGTGCCACCAATCAGATTTGTTGTAACAGTAGTGTAAATATTTAAATTAAAACATTTTTGGACTGTGAAACATCAGTCTACTATTGTAATCTTATTGCATTTGCCTGCCTGCCTGCCTGCCAGCGTGTGTGCCAGGCCCACTTGCCAAGTTAGTGGCATTACTCATATTTGTTGTAACAGTAGTTTAAATATTTAAAAAACAAACATTTTTGACTGTGAAACATCAGTCTGCTTTTTTGTGTCAGGCTCACAGCGTATACTGTGCCCACTTGCACAGTGCCACCACTCATATCTTGTTTAATAGTAATGTAAGTGTACATTTAAAAAAAATAAACTTTTTGGATTGTGAAAAATCAGTCTGCTTTTTTGTGTCCGGCTCACAGCGTATACTGTGCCCACTTGCCCAGTGGCACCACTTATATCTTGTTTAATATTAGTGTAAGTGTACATTTAAAAAAAAATCTTTTTAGATTGTGAAACATCAGTCTGCTTTTTTGTGTCAGGCTCACAGCGTATACTGTGCCCACTTGCCCAGTGGCACCACTCATATTTTGTTTAATAGTAGTGTAAGTGTACATTTTAAAAAAAATGACAGGCAGAGGCAGGCCACCATGCAGGTGCCGTCGTGGTCGTGGTGCTGTGATTCCCTTTGACCCTACAACTATGCACAGTTTTCAGAGGCCAAGTGCCATGAACGCGAAAAGTTCTGAGGAGGACCTAGTTGAATGGCTAACACAGGACACCCAATCTTCTACAGTTAACGCTCCTAACCTTGACGCACCATCCACCTCCAGCTTAGCTGCGGGCACCTCTCAAGTGACCAGTGCCACTCGCCCGCCTGCCGCCACCACCAACACGAGCACCACAGCCGCTTCACTTGATCTGTCAGAGGAGTTATTGACACATCAGTTGGAAGAAATGAGTGATGCGCAACCATCATTGACAGAGGATGTAGATAACAGTGATATGTCTCAGTCAGGCAGCATTACAGACATGGACGTACGGTGTGATGATGATGGTGATGTTGTACCCGCTGCTGCTTCCTTTGTTGATTTGTCAGATACAAGTGAAGCGGTTGATGATGATGCATCCGTGGATGTCACGTGGGTGCCCACTAGAAGAGAAGAAGAAGAGGGGAAAAGTTCAGATGGGGAGACAGAGAGGAGGAGGAGTAGACGAGTTGGAAGCAGGGGGAGGTCGTCACAAGGAGCTAGTGGCACAGTCAGACAGCATGCATCGGCACCCGGGGTCAGCCAGACAGCACGCCAATCAACGCATGCTGTTGCCACCACCAGAATGCCGTCATCGCAGAGCTCAGCAGTGTGGCATTGTTTTTGTGTGTCTGCCTCTGACAACAGCGATGCCATTTGCAACCTGTGCTAAAAGAAACTGAGTCGTGGGAAGTCCAACACCCACCTAGGTACAACTGCTTTGCGAAGGCACATGGTCTCACATCACAAACGCTGATGGGATGAACACATGAGTAGCAGCACACAAACTCAAAGCCGCCATCCTCCTCCTGGTCCAGCATCTTCAGCCACGTCAACCACTGCTGTCCTCCTTGCCCCCTCTCAACCATCCGCCACTCAGTCTCTCTTATGTAGCAGTTCCTGGTCATCTGCCCACAGTCAGGTGTCTGTCAAGGACATGTTTGAGTGTAAGAAGCCAATTTCCCAAACTCTGAGGCGTTCAAAAAATTTGAATCTATTGGGACACCGCAGTGGAAGGTACCTGGCCAAAATTTCTTTTCACAAAAGGCAATCCCCAACCTGTACTCGATTGTGCGAAAGGAAGTAATGGCATGTCTGGCACACAGTGTTGGGGCAAGGGTCCATATGACCACTGATAGCTGGTCTGCAAAGCATGGTCAGGGCAGGTATATCACCTACACTGCGCATTGGGTAAACCTGCTGACGGCTGACAAGCATGGAATGTGTGGCTCTGCAGAGGAGTTGGTTACACCGCCACAACTTGCAGGCAGGCCTGCTGCTACCTCCTCTACTCCTCCTACTCCATCCTCTTCCATAACCTCTTCCTTGGCTGAGTCCTCTTCTGCTGCTGCGTCTTGCTCCACATCGACTGCACCCCCCCAGGTACTATTCAACATCCCGGATACGGCAGTGTCACGCTGTCTTGGGGTTGACTTGCCTGAAAGCAGAGAGTCACACCGCACCAGCACTCCTGTCCGCCCTGAACGCACAGGTGGATCAGTGGCTGACTCCGCACCAACTGGAGATTGGCAAAGTTGTTTCTGACAATGGAAGTAATTTGGTGGCGGCATTGAAATTGGGCAAGTTGACACATGTTCCGTGCATGGCACATGTGTGTAATCTGATTGTACAACGCTTTGTGCATAAGTAACCCAGGCTTACAGGACGTCCTGAAGCAGGCCAGGAAGGTGTGTGGCCATTTCAGGCGTTCCTACACGGCCATGGCGCACTTGTCAGATATCCAGCGGCAAAACAATCTGCCAGTGAGGCGCTTGATTTGCGACAGCCCGACACTTTGGAATTCAACACTCCTAATGTTCGACCGCCTGCTACAACAAGAAAAAGCTGTTAACAAGTATTTATATGACCGGGGTGCTAGGACAGCTGGGGATTTTTTGCCACGTTACTGGACGCTCATGCGCAATGCCTGTAGGCTTATGCATCCTTTTGAGGAGGTGACAAACCTAGTCAGTCGCACCGAAGGCACCATCAGCGACATCGTACCATTTGTTTTCTTCCTGGAGCGTGCCCTGCGAAGAGTGCTGGATCAGGCCGTAGATGAGCGTGAAGAGGAAGAGGAAGAGTTGTGGTCTCCATCACCACCAGAAACAGCCTTATCAGCATTGCTTGCTGGACCAGCGGCAACACAGGAAGAGGATTGTGCGGAAGAGGAGTCAGAGGAGGAATGTGGCTTTGAGGAGGAGGAGGAAGACCAAGCACAACAGGCATCCCAGGGTGCTCGTTGTTGTCACCTATCTGGTACCCATGGTGTTGTACGTGGCTGGGGGGAAGAAGATACCTTCAGTGAGATCAGTGAGGACGAGGAACAGGACATGATTAGCTCGGCATCCAACCTTGTGCAAATGGGGTCTTTCGTGCTGTCGTGCCTGTTGAGGGACCCTCGTATAAAAAAGCTGAAGGAGAACGACCTGTACTGGGTGTCCACACTACTGGACCCCCGGTATAAGCATAAAGTGACTGAAATGTTACCAAATTCCTGCAAGTCGGAAAGGATGGAGCAGTTCAAAAATAAATTAAAAAGTATGCTTTACACAGCGTATAAGGGTGATGTCACAGCACAACGGGAATCTAACAGGCAAGGGCAGGACGCTTTCCAGATGTGTTGTTGATGGAGGACATGCGGACCTTTTTAACTCCTACGCATCGCCACAGCCCTTCGGGATCCAGCCTCAGAGAAAGACTCAACCAACAGGTAGCAGACTACCTCGCATTAACTGCGGATCTCGACACTCTGAGGAGCGATGGAGCCCTTGACTACTGGGTGTGCAGGCTTGACCTGTGTCCTGAGCTATCCCAATTTGCAATCGAACTTCTGGCCTGCCCCGCTTCAAGTGTCCTGTCAGAAAGGACCTTCAGTGCAGCAGGAGGTATTGTCACTGTCACGCCCAATAGCGATATCTAAAAGGATATGAGTTTATGAGCTGTGTTAGTAAGATGGACCGCAACTGCTGGTTATAAGAGAAAATTAAAATGTAGGTTTGTAGCAAGATGTTACAATAGGAACAACAAATATTTTGGGAAGGCAACAATGTTGATCCAGGAGTAACAATTTACTGGATTTTATATACAGGAGCTTGTGTCAACTCTCCCTATTGCTGCCACCTGTGCTGTTAACACTAAATATGTGCAGCAGGGGAAATAACATGGACTCCTGAGATTGTAGGGTATAGGTTAGATAGGTTTGTTTAAGCAAATATTGAATGAACTTTAAGTCCATGAGTATTACAGCCAGAGACCAATGTGATAGTTGTTTTGCGGAAGGTATGATAAGTAAATAGTATTTAAACATAGTTCAGCATAGGCGGAATAAGTTTCACATAAGCTTATCAGTAGAGACTGAGAAATAGGCTTTCTATTTCCGATCTTACCGGGGGTGTCCTGATGCTGAATTACTCCGGTATTGGGTAAGAGAGCTCTGCAGAGCGTCCAGCGAGTGGGACAGGAAGAGAGCAGCTGGCGTGTGACGTCACCGCGAAACGGAGGCTGCAGCTGATCTGGTATCACCGTTCCGTGGAAGTGGCTTTGCAGTCGGCAGGTGCGTAGGTAGAAAACAGGATGAGAGTGTAAGCTGATATTACACAGGTAGAAGCAGAGAAGTCTGGCCAACGATGCACAATTAGATCTGTGAGTGAAACAGCGTTTCACAGCGGATAACAGGCAAAAATGAACAGCGTTCACGCTAGGAGGCTCAGAGTTAAATGAGAGTTAATCAAACAATACTAAGCACAGTATGATAGACAGGCAGAGCTTAAATAGGGAGGAGACTGGTAGAAGTTCAGGAATTAAAGGGACAGATGCGCATACACCTGACAGGATCCCCCCTTCAAGGAGCAACTCCCGGTGCTCAAGAACTTGGACGATCAGGGTTCCTTTGGTGGAAGAGAGCAATAAGACGGGGTGCAGAGATGTTGGTAGCTGGTTCCCAGGAATCCTCCTCATGTGAGAAACCCCTCCAAGATACCAAGTACTCCAATTGACCCCTGCGCCTACGGGAGTTCAGGATGGAGCGGACCTCGTATTCGACATCGGGGTCTGCGATGAGCTGTGGAAGAGTAGCTGAATCAGAAGAATTCCTAACCTCTTTATATGGCTTCAGGAGGGAGACATGGAATGTCGGGTGAATCTTTAGGGTGTTCGGCAATTTGAGATGAACAGCGTTGGTGTTGACAACCCATTCAATCGGGTAAGGTCCAACAAATAGAGGAGAGAGCTTTTTGGATGGTGTCTTCAGAGTCAAGTTCTTTGTGGAAAGCCAAACCAGATCACCTACAGAGTAAGCAGGTGGGGGTGTTCTGCGACGATCGTAATATTGTTTGTACAATAGTTTTGCATTGTTTATGGCTATTTCAATAGTTTTGAAGTTAGAGGAAATACTGCCAGATAACTCAGAAATAACAGGCGAAGAACTGTGTGATGAAGGCAGTAGCTGAAAGCTGGGATGAAAACCGTAATTAGCAAAAAACAGAGTTTGACCAATGGTGGAATGTAGAGTGTTATTATAGCAGAACTCGGCGTAAGGCAAGAACTCTGACCACAGATGTTGTTGGGAGGAACAGAAAAGTCGCAAAAACTGTTCAAGCCATTGGTTACATCTTTCAGTTTGACCATTGCTTTGTGGGTGGTAAGCAGTGGTCAATTTCCTTTCAACAGAGAAGGTTTTGCAGAATTGGTACCACAGTTTGCTAGAAAATTGGGTTCCACGATCGCTGATGAGTATGGAGGTAGGAAGTCCATGATGCTTAATAACATGTTTAAGGAGTAGATGGATAGTCTCTAAAGCAGTTGGTAGTTTGGTATAAGGAATAAAGTGGCATATTTTAGTGAATAAATGCACCACTACCATGATAGTGGTATTTTTTGACGAATCTGGGAGATCCACAATAAAATCCAATGCGATTTCAGTCCAAGGTTTTTTAGGAGTTGGGAGTGGTAGCAACAAGCCATAGGGTGAATGTTTGTCTCTCTTGGAAACGGTACACACAGGACATGAGAGGACATGTTTTTTAACGTCAGTAGATAAATGTGGCCACCAATGATTCCTTTTCACCAAGTCCTGTGTTTTGTTAAGACCTGGGTGTCCTGCTAAGTTAGATTCGTGAACAGAGTGAAGTAATGTTGATCTAAGAGATGGTGGTATGTAGAGTTTGGAGTTATAGCAGTAACAACCATCAGAGTTAAGTTGTAGAAGATGTAATGGTATTGTAGGATCTTTGGTTTGTTCCTTTTTTAGTAATGACACCATGTCGAGAGTGAACAGTAAGAATTTGTCCTTTGGGATAAGAGATTGCTCAGTTATGGGAGGTGTGCAATCTGTTGTTATTCGTGACAGAGCGTCTGCCTTGTGGTTTTTCCCAGAAAGACGATAAGTAATCAGGAAGTTAAAACGTGAAAAGAATAAATTCCATCTTACTTGTCTCGCAGATAAGGTTCTAGTGGATTTCAAATACTGCAGGTTTCTGTGGTCTGTGTAAATAAGTGTTGGAATGTTAGTACCTTCTAATAGGTGACGCCAATGTTCTAATGATAGTTTTATAGCTAACAATTCTTTGTCACCTATGGGGTAATTTTTCTCTGCATCATTTAGAGTGCGAGAAAAAAATGCTACAGGATGAAGAGGTTTTGCAAAGTTTTCCCTCTGAGACAGTACAGCTCCAATTGCAAAATTAGAGGCATCTACCTTGAGCACAAACTGGAGGTTTGGGTCAGGAAAATGTAGAATTGGAGCTGAGGTCAATTTTCTTTTGAACAGGTGAAAAGCTGTTTGAGCATCTTCTGTCCACTTGAAAGGTACGTTAGCTTTTGTAAGGCTAGTCAGGGGAATTGCAAGCTTGGAATTTTTTTTTGCTTCAATCTTTTTGTCCTCCATACGGATACCAGATGGAGATATTTCGTACCCTAGAAATGTTACACTTTGGGAGTTGAATAAGCATTTCTCTGCTTTAGTGTACAGGTGGTTATCTCTGAGCCTGGAAAGAACATGTCTAACATGTGTGACATGTTCTTTGTAAGTTTTAGAGTAAATAAAGATATCGTCTAGGTAAATAACGATGTAGACGTCTAGAATGTCCGTGAACAAATCATTGATTAAATGCTGAAATGTCGCAGGGGCGTTACATAGCCCAAATGGCATGACGACGTATTCGAACAGCCCATAACGAGTTTGAAACGCCGTCAGCCATTCATCGCCTGATCTGATGCGAATGAGGTTATAAGCACCCCTTAAGTCCAGTTTTGTAAAATACTTTGCTCCCTCTAATCTTTCTATGAGTTCTGGTATGAGGGGTAGAGGATAGCGATTTTTTATGGTAATTTTATATAGTTGACGGTAATCGACTATAGGTCTGAGGGAACCATCTTTATTCTTTACGAAGAATATTCCAGCACTTGCTGGAGAGGTGGAAGGGCGGATGAAACCTTTCTTTAAGTTTTCATCCAGGTAGTTTTTTAAATGGATAAGTTCTGGATTTGAAAGAGGGAAGATATGCCCACAGGGAATCTCAGAGCCTGGTAAGATCTCAATAGGGCAATCGTATTTCCTATGTGGAGGAAGGTTTTCAGATTCTGTTTTACTGAACACATCTGCATAATCCTGGTAGACCTCAGGGATATGATCCTCCTGCGTAAGCTTAGAGGTGTGTAAAATAGTAGCTGGAAAACAAGCACTAGGACAGTAAATAGAGTTAAATGTAAGTGTCAAAGTGGACCAGTTAATTTGAGGGTTGTGTACAGTGAGCCACTTAATACCTAATACCAGAGGTGATATAGGGGATGAAATCACATCAAAAGAAATATATTCCCGGTGATGATCAGGTGTAACTACGAGTAGGGGAATAGTTTGGTATTCTACTGGCCCGCTTGTCATGGGTTCCCCATTAATACCCCTCAGAAACACAGGAGACCTTTTTTGCACTAAAGGAATTTTATTTATGTGAGTGAAATTTTTGTCAATATATGAGGCTTTTGCTCCGGAATCAATTATCGCGGAAGCCTTGAGCCGATGATGCTCCCACTGTAAGAGAAGAGATATATTTAAGTATGGGTGTATACATTGTTGGGTAGTTAGACAGTGAGGTGGAGTGGTAATCTTACCCTTATTCTGTTTCAAGAGGGAGGGACAATCTCTCACTGTATGTTTGTCAGAGGCACAGTAAAGGCAGAGATTATTAGTTCTTCTCCTGATTTTTTCGTCATGAGATAGGGGCCCTTTAAGAAAACCTATGTCCATGGCTTCTGGAACAGATTTAGGTGTAGATAGTATATTATGTTTCTTTGTATAAGTATCCTGATAAGACCTCTCTGCCTGCCTTTCTCTAAGACGTCTGTCTATAATGATAGTGAGAGCCATTAGCTCCTCGAGAGTTGGGGGAAGCTCAGATCTGGATAGTTCGTCTTTTATACCATCTGAGAGGCCTAATCTAAACTGATTTCTCAGTGATAAGTTGTTCCACTGGGAATCTTTAGCCCATTTCTTAAATTCGGCAATGTAATCTTCAACTATCCTTTTCTTTTGTTTTAGACCTCTCATTGCATTTTCTGCCGTGATTTGTTTATAGGGGTCCTCATACAGCTGACCCATAGCAGTAAAGAAATCCTCTAGGGAATTCAAAATAATATAATTATTCTCAAAATAGGTGTTAGCCCAGGTACGTGGCTCACCCCTTAAATAGGAGATAACAGTAAGGACCCTTGTTCTATCGTTTGGGTAAGTATGAGGTCTGAGAGAGAACATTAGGAGACAAGCGTTTTTGAAATCTCTGTACTGAGACCTATCGCCATTAAATTTTTCAGGGGGACTAACTTGTGGCTCAAGGACAGGTACTCTTTTATCCACAACATCCCTATGTAAGCTTTTAAGGTATCATTTTCAACTTTAAGGGCATTAAGTCCATCTGTTAGCACGTCAACCCTCTGGCTTAGGGTCTGCATGTGTGCGTTGATCCCAGCTGGGTCCATGTTGAAATATAAGGCTTAGTATTATGTCACGCCCAGTAGCGATATCTAAAAGGATATGAGTTTATGAGCTGTGTTAGTAAGATGGACCGCAACTGCTGGTTATAAGAGAAAATTAAAATGTAGGTTTGTAGCAAGATGTTACAATAGGAACAACAAATATTTTGGGAAGGCAACAATGTTGATCCAGGAGTAACAATTTACTGGATTCTATATACAGGAGCTTGTGTCAATTCTCCCTATTGCTGCCACCTGTGCTGTTAACACTAAATATGCGCAGCAGGGGAAATAACATGGATTCCTGAGATTGTAGGGTATAGGTTAGATAGGTTTGTTTAAGCAAATATTGAATGAACCTAAAGTCCGTGAGTATTACAGCCAGAGACCAATGTGATACTTGTTTTGCGGAAGGTATGATAAGTAAATAGTATTTAAACATAGTTCAGCATAGGCGGAATAAGTTTCACATAAGCTTATCAGTAGAGACTGAGAAATAGGCTTTCTATTTCCGATCTTACCGGGGGTGTCCTGATGCTGAATTACTCCGGTATCGGGTAAGAGAGCTCTGCAGAGCGTCCAGCGAGTGGGACAGGAAGAGAGCAGCTGGCGTGTGACGTCACCGCGAAACGGAGGCTGCAGCTGATCTGGTATCACCGTTCCGGGGAAGTGGCTTTGCAGTCGGCAGGTGCGTAGGTAGAAAACAAGATGAGAGTGTAAGCTGATATTACACAGGTAGAAGCAGAGAAGTCTGGCCAACGATGCACAATTAGATCTGTGAGTGAAACAGCGTTTCACAGCGGATGACAGGCAAAAGTGAACAGCGTTCACGCTAGGAGGCTCAGAGTTAAATGAGAGTTCATCAAACAATACTAAGCACAGTATGATAGACAGGCAGAGCTTAAATAGGGAGGAGACTGGTAGAAGTTCAGGAATTAAAGGGACAGATGCACATACACCTGACAGTCACTGAGAAGAGAAGTCGCCTAGGTCAAAAAAGTCTTGATTTTCTCACCTTTATTAAAATGAATGAGGGATGGATCCCGAACAGACCAGACTTCAGGACATTTTCTATGAAATGGAGGCTAGGCATGACTGGGATGACCCCCAAGGTAGAGCCAGACCTGGCTCACCTAGCAACCTTGGAGTGGGAACTGGAGCAGGACTACCGAGATCTCTTCCACTCCATTGGGAAGGCTCAGCAGGACAGCAAAGTGACAGACCCAGATCCAGACCCATTCAGCTGGGAAGATATTGTGGCGATTTACTGGGAAGAACCCCAGGTTGCCGGTGGAGATGGGACCGAGGTCTCTCCACCGGTCCTGCAGGGAATTGGGAGCCCAGACTCCATTCCCCAGCGGCAGGCTGAGTTACAGGGGGCAGAGACAGTTGGTCCTGTCCCCCAGCAGCAGAGTGAATTGCAGGGAATTGGGAGCCCAGACTCCATTCCCCAGCGGCAGGCTGAGTTACAGGGGGTAGAGACAGTTGGTCCTGTCCCCCAGCAGCAGAGTGAATTGCAGGGAATTGGGAGCCCAGACTCCATTCCCCAGCGGCAGGCTGAGTTACAGGAGGCAGAGACAGTTGGTCCTGTCCCCCAGCAGCAGAGTGAATTGCAGGGAATTGGGAGCCCAGACTCCATTCCCCAGTGGCAGGCTGAGTTACAGGGGGCAGAGACAGTCGGTTCTGTCCACCAGCAGCAGAGCAATGTACAGGGAATTGGGAGCCCAGGCTCCATTCCCCAGCGGCAGCTTGACATACCCAGGGGAGACAGTAAGCCTCAAATCCGTGCAGATGGGACCGTGGTCTCTGCACTCACAGCACAGGGAGTAGGGAAGGTTGGTCCTGTCCCCCAGCCACAGGGCTGTTTAGCCAAAGGAGAGACAGTCGGTCTCCCCCTCCCACAAAAAGGCTCCAACCAGGTTACTTCTGTGGTAGCGCTGGCACCAGGGCAGAGTACCGCTGGTCTCTGCCCACTCAGCAACCCACCAAGGCAGCCTACCAGTCCCCCACACAGCCGTGGTGAGGCACCTAGACATGGACAAGTTTCTCCTCTACCCAGGTGTAGTAACCATTTATTGTGGGTGGGCTGTACTGCTGATTGTGTTTTGTGGGTGGGCTGCTGGACTAACCAGGGCACTGACCGGCAGGAGGTCAGATACCCTGTTAGTCTGTTTGGAAAAGGGGAGAGATGTGACGAGACCAATCTCACCACATTGCATTGGAGGAGCCTGGTTGCTGGCCTGCTGCCTTTAAACTATGGCCCCATGTTTAAACGCCCAAATTATCTCCTGGATAGAAGACTCTGTGGAACTGTTTTTTGGGGCAGAAAAACCATGCTTCATTTGATAACAAAGGACTTCAAGCTAACTTTTAAAACCCTGAACCTTTTCAAGTGAATTTTGGATATGTTTGTCCCCAAGTTATACTGGTTAAAATGATATAAGTTTTATGTATGTGTGATGTATACTTTTAAAGTTATGAATAATGAAAACTGTATTTCTCTGCCTATGATAATTACATCAACCATTGTTTAAGGTAACTGCATCAACCATTGTGTAAGGTAACTGCATCAACCATTGTGTAAGGTAATTGCATCACCCATTGTGTAAGGTAATTGCATCACAGGCAGAGGGGATGATTTTGTGTGGGAGTGTCTGAGAGTATTGTATGTGTTTATTGGTTGTTTTACAAAACCCTGTGGGTGGTACTAATGTGTAAAAATGTATATTTAAGAACAATAAACACAGAGCTCTTGCTGATATCTGTTTGACCCTCACTATGGAGCTTTGACTCATGCTTGGGGGGAGGGAGAGGGGAAATTTACTGTATGCTGTGCCTCTGAAAGGGAAGATCTATTAAATGGCGGTTTAACCCTTTTATGCTTGGGGGTGCCGTAACATAGGGCGTCTTCCCTCTATCTAATGTACTATACTCTTCCAACCCCCCATCTGGTCTCCTAGGGAGTGTCAACCAGGTGGGAGACCTGCATAACTACTGGGCATATAGCCCTCAATAAAACACGTTCTGTTTTACCCTCAAGATGGAGCTTGGTCTCGTGTTTGAGGGGAATTAACTGGATTTGTGTGTTGCTTTTCCCGTATTCAGGGCATATTTCATCAGGTATTAACCCTTGATATCCGGGTTATACCATAACAGTACACAATCAGCCGGTAAGTAATGTATACAACCTGTTACATGGTTTATTATTAAGCTCACTCATCTCTCTGTTCTTTACACAATTAGCCGGTAATTAATGTATATACCCTCTTACATGGTTTATCCTTAAGCTCATTCCTCTCTCAGTTCTTTACACAATCAGCCGGTAAGTAATGTATACACCCTCTTACATGGTTTATCCTTAAGCTCACTCATCTCTCTGTTCTGTACACAATCAGTTAGTAAGTAATGTATACACCCTCTTACATGGTTTATCCTTAAGCTCACTCATCTCTCTGTTCTTTACACAATTAGCCGGTAAGTAATGTATACACCCTCTTACATGGTTTAACATTAAGCTCACTCATCTCTCTATTCTTTACACAATCAGTCAGTAAGAAATGTATACATCCTCTTACATGGTTTATCCTTAAGCTCACTCATCTCTCTGTTCTTTACACAATCAGTCAGTAAGTAATGTATACACCCTGTTACATGGTTTATCCTTAAGCTCACTCATCTCTCAGTTATTTACACAATCAGCCGGTAATTAATGTATACACCCTCTTACATGTTTTATCCTTAAGCTCACTCATCTCTCTGTTCTTTACACAATCAGCCGGTAAGTAATGTATACACCCTCTTACATGGTTTATCCTTAAGCTCACTCATCTCTCTGTTCTGTACACAATCAGCCGGTAAGTAATGTATACACCCTCTTATATGGGTTATCCTTAAGCTCACTCATCTCTCTGTTCTTTACACAATCAGCGAGTAAGTAATGTATACAACCTCTTACATGGTTTATCCTTAAGCTCACTCATCTCTCTGTTATTTACACAATCAGCCAGTAAGTAATGTGTACACCCTCTTACATGGTTTATCCTTAAGCTCACTCATCTCTCTGTTCTTTACACAATTAGTCAGTAAGTAATGTATACAACCTCTTACATGGTTTATCCTTAAACTCACTCATCTCTCTGTTCTGTACACAATAAGCCGGTAAGTAATGTATACACCCTCTTACATGGTTTATCTTTAAGCTCATTCATCTCTCTGTTCTTTACACAATCAGCGGGTGAGTAATGTATACACACTCTTAGATGGTTTATTCTTAAGCTCACTCATCTCTATGTTCTTTACTAAAACAGCCGGTAAGTAATGTATATACCCTCTTACATGGTTTATCCTTAAACTCACCCATCT
The DNA here is from genome assembly GCF_027579735.1 of Bombina bombina. Classification (NCBI taxonomy): domain Eukaryota; kingdom Metazoa; phylum Chordata; class Amphibia; order Anura; family Bombinatoridae; genus Bombina; species Bombina bombina. The sequence continues at coordinate 253,432 of NW_026512122.1, forward strand.
CTCTGTTCTTTACACAATCAGCCGGTAAGTAATGTATACAACCATTTACATGGTTTATCCTTAAGCTCACTTATCTCTCTGTTATTTACACAATCAGCCAGTAAGTAATGCGTACACCCTCTTACATGGTTTATCCTTAAGCTCACTCATCTCTCTGTTCTTTACACAATTAGTCAGTAAGTAATGTATACAACCTCTTACATGGTTTATTCTTAAGCTCACTCATCTCTCTGTTCTTTACTCAAAAAGCCGGTAAGTAATGTATACACCCTCTTACATGGTTTATCCTTAAACTCACTCATCTCTCTGTTCTTTACACAATCAGCCGGTAAGTAATGTATACAACCTCTTACATGGTTTATCCTTAAGCTCACTTATCTCTCTGTTATTTACACAATCAGCCAGTAAGTAATGTGTACACCCTCTTACATGGTTTATCCTTAAGCTCACTCATCTCTCTGTTCTTTACACAATTAGTCAGTAAGTAATGTATACAACCTCTTAGATGGTTTATCCTTAAGCTCACTCATCTCTCTGTTCTTTACACAATCAGCCGGGAAGTAATGTATACACCCTCTTATATGGTTTATCCTTAAACTCACTCGTCTCTCTGCTCTGTACACAATCAGCCGGTAAGTAATGTATACACCCTCTTACATGGTTTATCCTTAAGCTCACTCATCTCTCTGTTCTTTATACAATCAGCCGGTAAGTAATGTATACACCCTCTTACATGGTTTATCTTTAAGCTCATTCATCTATCTGTTCTTTACACAATCAGCCGGTGAGTAATGTATACACCCTCTTAGATGGTTTATTCTTAAGCTCACTCATCTCTCTGTTCTTTACACAATCAGTCAGTACGTAATGTATACACCCTCTTACATGGTTTATCCTTAAGCTCACTCATCTCTCTGTTCTGTACACAATCAGTCAGTAAGTAATGTATACACCCTCTTACATGGTTTATCCTTAATCTCACTCATCTCTCTGTTCTTTACACAATCAGCCGGTAAGTAATGTATACACCCTCTTACATGGTTTAACATTAAGCTCACTCATCTGTCTGTTCTTTACACAATCAGTCTGTAAGTAATGTATACACCCTCTTACATGGTTTATCCTTAGCCTTACTCATCTCTCTGTTCTTTACACAATCAGCCAGTAAGTAATGTATACACCCGCTTACATGGTTTATCCTTAAGCTCACTCATCTCTCTGCTCATTACACAATCAGTCAGTAAGTAATGTATACACCCTCTTACATGTTTTATCCTTAAGCTCACTCATCTCTCTGTTCTGTACACAATCAGTCAGTAAGTAATGTATACACCCTCTTACATGGTTTATCCTTAAGCTCACTCATCTCTCTGTTATTTACACAATCAGTCAGTAAGTAATGTATACACCCTCTTACATGGTTTATCCTTAAGCTCACTCATCTCTCTGTTCTGTACACAATCAGTCAATAAGTAATGTATACACCCTCTTACATGGTTTATCCTTAAGCTCACTCATCTCTCTGTTCTTTACACAATCAGTCAGTAAGTAGTGTATACACCTTCTTACATGGTTTATCCTTAAGCTCACTCATCTCTCTGTTCTGTACACAATCAGTCAGTAAGTAATGTATACACCCTCTTACATGGTTTATCCATAAACTCACTCATCTCTCTGTTCTTTACACAATCAGTCAGTAAGTAATGTATACACCCTCTTACATGTTTATCCTTAAGCTCACTCATCTCTCTGTTCTGTATACAATCAGTCAGTAAGTAATGTATTCACCCTGTTACATGGTTTATCCTTAAGCTCACTCATCTCTCTGTTCTTTACACAATCAGTCAGTAAGTAATGTATACACCCTCTTACATGGTTTATCATTAAGCTCTCTCATCTCTCTGTTCTTTATGCAATCAGTCAGTAAGTAATGTATACAACCTCTTACATGGTTTATCCTTAAGCTAACTCATATCTCTGTTCTTTACATAATCAGCTGGTAAGTAATGTATACACCCTCTTACATGGTTTATCCTTAAGCTCACTCATCTCTCTGTTCTTTATACAATCAGTCAGTAAGTAATGTATACACCCTCTTACATGGTTTATCCTTAAGCTCACTCATCTCTCTGTTCTGTACACAATCAGTCAGTAAGTAATGTATACACCCTCTTACATGGTTTATCCTTAAGCTCACTCATATCTCTGTTCTTTACATAATCAGCTGGTAAGTAATGTATACACCCTCTTACATGGTTTATCCTTAAGCTCACTCATCTCTCTGTTCTTTACACAATCAGTCAGTAAGTAATGTATACACCTTCTTACATGGTTTATCCTTAAGCTCACTCATCTCTCTGTTCTGTACACAATCAGTCAGTAAGTAATGTATACACCCTCTTACATGGTTTATCCATAAACTCACTCATCTCTCTGTTCTTTACACAATCAGTCAGTAAGTAATGTATACACCCTCTTACATGTTTATCCTTAAGCTCACTCATCTCTCTGTTCTGTATACAATCAGTCAGTAAGTAATGTATACACCCTCTTACATGGTTTATCCATAAACTCACTCATCTCTCTGTTCTTTACACAATCAGTCAGTAAGTAATGTATACACCCTCTTACATGTTTATCCTTAAGCTCACTCATCTCTCTGTTCTGTATACAATCAGTCAGTAAGTAATGTATTCACCCTGTTACATGGTTTATCCTTAAGCTCACTCATCTCTCTGTTCTTTACACAATCAGTCAGTAAGTAATGTATACACCCTCTTACATGGTTTATCCTTAAGCTCACTCATCTCTCTGTTCTTTATACAATCAGTCAGTAAGTAATGTATACACCCTCTTACATGGTTTATCCTTAAGCTCACTCATCTCTCTGTTCTTTATACAATCAGTCAGTAAGTAATGTATACACCCTCTTACATGGTTTATCCTTAAGCTCACTCATATCTCTGTTCTTTACACAATCAGCTGGTAAGTAATGTATATACCCTCTTACATGGTTTATCCTTAATCTTATTCATCTCTCTGTTCTTTACTCAATCAGTCAGTAAGTAATGTATACACCCTCTTACATGGTTTATCCTTAAGCTCACTCATCTCTCTGTTCTTTATACAATCAGTCAGTAAGTAATGTATACACCCTCTTACATGGTTTAACCTTAAGCTCACTCATCTCTCTGTTCTTTACACAATCAGTCAGTAAGTAATGTATACACCCTCTTACATGGTTTATCCTTAAGCTCACTCATATCTCTGTTCTTTACATAATCAGCTGGTAAGTAATGTATACACCCTCTTACATGGTTTATCCTTAAGCTCACTCATCTCTCTGTTCTTTACACAATCAGTCAGTAAGTAATGTATACACCCTCTTACATGGTTTATCCTTAAGCTCACTCATCTCTCTGTTCTTTACACAATCAGCTGGTAAGTAATGTATACACCCTCTCACATGGTTTATCCTTAAGCTGTCTCATCTCTCTGTTCTTTACACAATCAGTCAGTAAGTAATGTATACACCCTCTTACATGGTTTATCCTTAAGCTCACTCATCTCTCTGTTCTTTACACAATCAGTCAGTAAGTCATGTATACACCCTCTTACATGGTTTATCCTTAAGCTCACCCATCTCTCTGTTCTTTACACAATCAGTCAGTAAGTAATGTATACACCCTCTTACATGGTTTATCCTTAAGCTCACTCATCTCTCTGTTCTGTACACAATCAGTCAGTAAGTAATGTATACACCCTCTTACATGGTTTATCCTTAAGCTCACTCATCTCTCTGTTCTGTACACAATCAGTCAGTAAGTAATGTATACACCCTCTTACATGGTTTATCCTTAAGCTCACCCATCTCTCTGTTCTGTACACAATCAGTCAGTAAGTAATGTATACACCCTCTTACATGGTTTATCCTTAAGCTCACCCATCTCTCTGTTCTGTACACAATCAGTCAGTAAGTAATGTATATACCCTCTTACATGGTTTATTCTTAAGCTCACTCATCTCTCTGTTCTGTACACAATCAGTCAGTAAGTAATGTATACACCCTCTTACATGGTTTATCCTTAAGCTCACTCATCTCTCTGTTCTTTACACAATCAGTCAGTAAGTAATGTATACACCCTCTTATATGGTTTTATCCTTAAGCTCACTCATCTCTCTGTTCTTTACACAATCAGTCAGTAAGTAATGTATACACCCCCTTATATGGTTTTATCCTTAAGCTCACTCAATTCTCTGTTCTTTACACAATCAGTCAGTAAGTAATGTATACACCCTATTACATGGTTTATCCTTAAGCTCATTCATCACTCTGTTCTGTACACAGTCAGTCAGTAAGTAATGTATACACCCTATTACATGGTTTATCCTTAAGCTCACTAATCTCTCTGTTCTTTAAACAATCAGTCAGTAAGTAATGTATACACCCTCTTACATGGTTTATCCTTAAGCTCACTCATCTCTCTGTTCTTTACACAATCAGTCAGTAAGTAATGTATACACCCTCTTACATGGTTTATCCTTAAGCTCACTCATTTCTCTGTACTTTATACAATCAGCCAGTAAGTAATGTATACACCCTCTTACATGGTTTATCCTTAAGCTCACTCATCTCTCTGTTCTTTACACAATCAGTCATTTAGTAATGTATACACCCTCTTATATGGTTTTATCCTTAAGCTCACCCAATTCTCTGTTCTTTACACAATCAGCTGATAAGTAATGTATACACCCTCTTATATGGTTTATCCTTAACCTCACTCATCTCTCTGTTCTTTAAACAATCATTTAGTAAGTAATGTATACACCCTCTTATATCGTTTTATCCTTAAGCTCACTCATCTCTCTGTTCTTTACACAATCAGTCAGTAAGTAATGTATACACCCTCTTACATGGTTTATCCTTAAGCTCACTCATCTCTCTGTTCTTTACACAATCAGTCAGTAAGTAATGTATACACCCTCTTACATGGTTTATCCTTAAGCTCACTCATCTCTCTGTTATTTACACAATCAGCCAGTAAGTAATGTATACACCCTCTTACATGGTTTATCCTTAAGCTCACTCATCTCTCTGTTCTTTACACAATCAGCCAGTAAGTAATGTATAGACCCTATTACATGGTTTATCCTTAAGCTCACTCATCTCTCTGTTCTTTACACAATCAGTCAGTAAGTAATGTGTACACCCTCTTACATGGTTTATCCTTAAGCTCACTCATCTCTCTGATCTTTACACAATTAGTCAGTAAGTAATTGTGACGAAACCAATCTCGCCACTGTACATTGGAGGGCCTGTTATAGAACATTCTTTGGGCTGGAGGTACATGGGCTTAAGGATACCCAGAGACTGCATGGAAATATGGAATGTTATATGCTGGACACCCCATGTACTTTCATAACTCTGTCTTATGTCTATGTCACCCTGTGTCCATAAATACAGGATGGGTACAGGGTGTGAGTGCCCCTTGTGGGAGCAATTGTGACTCTATAAGCCAAGTGGGCATAAAAGACTTTATAGCTAATAAGAACTGTTCCTATATTCTGTAATAAGATGTATTCTATGTATGTTTAAGATCTGATTGTGTCTCAGGAGTCTGTCTGGGTAAACTGATTGTGTTTTGTGTAATTATGTTAACTAGACTGCCCAACATCAGATTGTCTGAGTAAACGTTCTTCCCTAGTTAATTGTTAAAGGTTTGATGCATTGTTCATATGTTTGCTTTACTGTTTAACCAATGCCCTCTGTAACCTGAAGCCAGGGTTATATTCAACCCCCCCATCTGGGGTCAAAACCTGTATAAATACTAGGCATTCAGCCTTTAATAAATACATTCTGTTTTAAACCTGAAATGTGGAGCTTGGTCTCATGTTTGCAGGGAAACTGATCAAGGTTGTGAAGTGCTGATTCTGTATGCAGGACGTTGTTCATCTGGTATTAACCCTTGGTACACTGTTGGTACCGTAACATTGGTGGCAAGCGACGGGATTGATCCTACAGCCAGAAGGACAGCTACAGGAGACACCATTCCGTGGATTTACAAGTTGGGGGCAACGCATGTCCCAGTACAGCGACCCTAAAAGCAACAGAATGGAACCAGCGGTGTTATATGAGGAGGAGGACCTGGATGGCCGGGATGCATTAAGGAAAGGCATCTGGTACCAGGCCCTGGATAATGTACAATACCAGCAGGGTAAGAGTCTCCCCAGTGAAGAGCAGCGGTTGCAGAAGCAAGTGGCCCTGCGGATGCCCTTCCTGGGAGAGCAGCCCCTGGAGGAATGGGTGAAGGCACTAGAGCACCGGGTATGGCAGGAGCTATGGCTGGAGGATGCCTACCAGGCGCTCTGGTGGTATATGGCACAGTATATACCCTGGACAGCTGAGCATGACAAACCAGAGGGAGAGGAGTTTGATGGTCCTGGCTTGTTATGGGAGTCCTTTGCAGAGCCTGACTTTGGGAGCCCTGCGCAGACCAGACTTCAGGACATTTTCTATGAGAGGGAGGCTAGGCATGACTGGGCTGACCCCCATGAAGTAGAGCCAGACCTGGCTCACTTAGCAGCCCTGGAGTGGGAACTGGAGCAGGACTACCGAGATCTCTTCCACTCCATTGGGAAGGCTCAGCAGGACAGCAAGGTGAAAGACCCAGATCCAGACCCATTCAGCTGGGAAGATATTGTGGAGATTTACTGGGAAGGACCCCAGGTGGCCGGTGGAGATGGGACCGAGGTCTCTCCACCGGTCCTGCAGGGAATTGGGAGCCCAGACTCCATTCCCCAGCGGCAGGCTGAGTTACAGGGGGCAGAGACAGTTGGTCCTGTCCCCCAGCAGCATAGGAATATACAGGGAATTGGGAGCCCAGACTCCATTCCCCAGCGGCAGGCTGCGTTACAAGGGGTAGGGACAGTTGGTCCTGTCC